>NW_027097804.1:0-23786 GCF_019320115.1 Miscanthus floridulus | reverse complement strand
TTCAGTCCGTTTGAGATAGTGTTAGTCTCGATGCAAGATAGGTGCATGGTTTGAACCGAACGTGCAATAGGCTCGGAAGTCGTTTTGGGCGCACCCGATGGAACTCATAGGTGATGTGGGTCATGTGGAGGCTTGTTTCAGTCAGTCTGGAGAAAGTGTTAGGCTCGACGCAAGATAGGTGCACGATTTGCGACAACGCACCATAGGCTCAGAAATCAGTTTGCATGCACCTGATGGTACTCCTAGGTGACATGGGTGAAGTGGAAAGCTCGTTTTCGTCCGTTCAGAGATAGTGTTAACCTCGATGCAAGATAGGTGCATGGTTTGCGCCAAACGCACCATAGGCTCAGAAATCAGTTTGGATGGACCTGATGGTACTCCTAGGTGACGTGGGGGAAGTGGAAGCTCGTTTCAGTCCGTTTGGAGATAGTGTTAATATCAACGCAAGATAGGTGAACCATTTGCGTTGAATGTAGCACGGGCATGGAAATCGTTTTTGACGTACTCGATGGTACCCTTGGGGACGTGGGTCAAGGGGATGCTCGTTTCAGTCTGTTTGTAGATAGTGTTAGTCCCGACGCAAGATAGGTGCACGGTTTGAACCGAACGTGCAATAGGCTCAAAAGTCATTTTGGGCGCACCTGATGGAACTCATAGGTGACGTGGGTCAAGTGGAGGCTTGTTTCATTCAGTTTGGAGAAAGTGTTAGACTCGATGCAATATAGGTGCAAGATTTGTGCCAAATGCACCACAGGCTCAGAAATCAGTTTGGATGCACCTGATGGTACTCCTAGGTGACATGGGTGAAGTGGAAAGCTCGTTTCCGTCCGTTCGGAGATAGTGTTAACCTCGATGCAAGATAGGTGCATAGTTTGCGCCAAACACACCGTAGGCTCAAAAATTAGTTTGGACGGACCTGATGGTACTCCTAGGTGACGTGGGTGAAGTGGAAGCTTGTTTCAGTCTGTTTGGAGAAAGTGTTAATCTCGACAAAAGATAGGTTCACGGTTTGCGCCGAACGTGGAATAGGCTTTGAAATCAGTTGGGATGAACCCGATGGTACTCCTAGGTGACGTGGGTGAAGTGGAAGCTCGTTTCAGTCCGTTTGGAGATAGTGTTAATCTCGACGCAAGATAGGTGAACAGTTTGCGCTGAATGTACCACGGGCATGGAAATCATTTTGGACGTACTCGATGGAACTCTTGGGGACGAGGGTCAAGGGGAGGCTCGTTTTAGTCTGTTTGTAGATAGTGTTAGTCTCGACGCAAGATAGGTGCACGGTTTGAACCGAACGTGCAATAGGCTCGGAAGTCATTTTGGGCGCACCTGTTGGAACTCATAGGTGACGTGGGTCAAGTGGAGGCTTGTTTCATTCAGTTTGGAGAATATGTTAGACTCGATGCATGATAGGTGCAAGATTTGCGTCAAACGCACCATAGGCTCAGAAATCAGTTTGGATGCACCTGATGGTACTCCTAGGTGACATAGGTGAAGTGTAAAGCTCGTTTCCATCCGTTTGGAAATAGTGTTAACCTCGACGCAAGATAGGTGCATGGTTTGCGCCAAACGCACCATAGGCTCAAAAAACAGTTTGGATGGACCTGATGCTACTCCTAGGTGATGTGGGTAAAGTGGAAGCTCATTTCAGTCTGTTTGGAGATAGTGTTAATCTCGACAAAAGATAGGTTCACGGTTTGCGCCGAATGTGAAATAGGCTTTGAAATCTGTTGGGATGAACCTGATTGTACTCCTAGGTGACATGGGTAAAGTGGAAGCTCGTTCCAGTCCATTTGGAGATAGTGTTAAACTCGACGCAAGATAGGTGAACAGTTTGCGCTGAATTTACCACGAGCATGGAAATCGTTTAGGCCGTACCCGTTGGTACTCTATGGGACGTGGGTCAAGGGGAGGCTCGTTTCAGTCCGTTTGGAGATAGTGTTAGTCTCGACGCAAGATAGGTGCATGGTTTGAACCGAACGTGCAATAGGCTCGGAAGTCATTTTGGGCGCACCTGTTGGAACTCATAGGTGACGTGGGTCAAGTGGAGGCTTGTTTCATTCAGTTTGGAGAAAGTGTTAGACTCGATGCAAGATAGGTGCAAGATTTGCGCCAAACGCACCATAGGCTCCGAAATCAGTTTGGATGCACCCGATGGTACTCCTAGGTGACATAGGTGAAGTGGAAAGCTCATTTCCGTCCGTTTAGAGATAGTGTTAACCTCGACGCAAGATAGGTGGATGGTTTGTGCCAAACGCACCATAGGCTCAGAAATCAGTTTGGATGGACCTAATGGTACTCCTAGGTGACGTGGGGGAAGTGGAAGCTCGTTTCAGTCCGTTTAGAGATAGTGTTAATCTCGACGCATGATAGGTGAACCATTTGCACTGAATGTAGCACGGGCATGGAAATCGTTTTTGACGTACTCGATGGTACTCTTGGGGACGTTGGTCAAGGGGATGCTCGTTTCAGTCTGTTTGTAGATAGTGTTAGTCTCGACGCAAGATAGGTGCACGGTTCGAACCGAACGTGTAATAGGCTCGGAAGTCATTTTGGGCGCACCTGTTGGAACTCATAGGTGACGTGGGTCAAGTGGAGGCTTGTTTCATTCAGTTTGGAGAAAGTGTTAGACTCGATGCAAGATAGGTGCACGATTTGCGCCAAACGCACCATACGCTCAGAAATCAGTTTGGATGCACCTGATGGTACTCCTCGGTGACATAGGTGAAGTGGAAAGCTCGTTTCCGTCCGTTTGGAGATAGTGTTAACCTCGACGCAAGATAGGTGCATGGTTTGCGCCAAACGCACCATAGGCTCAGAAATCAGTTTCGATGGGCCTGATGGTACTCCTAGGTGACGTGGGTGAAGTGGAAGCTCATTTCAGTCTGTTTGGAGATAGTGTTAATCTCGACAAAAGATAGGTTCACGGTTTGCGCCGAACGTGGAATAGGCTTTGAAATCAGTTGGGATGAACCTGATTGTACTCCTAGGTGACGTGGGTAAAGTGGAAGCTCGTTTCAGTCTGTTTGGAGATAGTGTTAATCTCGACACAAGATAGGTGAATAGTTTGCGCTGAATGTACCACGAGCATGGAAATCGTTTAGGCTGTACCCGATGGTACTCTATGGGACGTGTGTCAAGGGGAGGCTCGTTTCAGTCTGTTTGGAGATAGTGTTAGTCTCGATGCAAGATAGGTGCACGGTTTGAACCAAACGTGCAATAGGCTCGGAAGTCGCTTTGGGCGCACCCGATGGAACTCATAGGTGATGTGGGTCAAGTGGAGGCTTGTTTCAGTCAGTCTGGAGAAAGTGTTAGGCTCGACGCAAGATGGGTGCACGATTTGCGACAACGCACCATAGGCTCAAAAATCAGTTTGGATGCACCTGATGGTACTCCTAGGTGAGATGGGTGAAGTGGAAAGCTCGTTTCCGTCCGTTTAGAGATAGTGTTAACCTCGACGCAAGATAGGTGCATGGTTTGCGCCAAACGCACCATAGGCTCATAAATCAGTTTGGATGGACCTGATGGTACTCCTAGGTGACGTGGGGGAAGTGGAAGCTCGTTTCAGTCCGTTTGGAGATAGTGTTAATCTCGACGCAAGATAGGTGAACCGTTTGCGCTGAATGTAGCACGGGCATGGAAATCGTTTTTGACGTACTCGATGGTACTCTTGGGGACGTGGGTCAAGGGGATGCTCGTTTCAGTCTGTTTGTAGATAGTGTTAGTCTCGACGCAAGATAGGTGCACGGTTTGAACCGAACATGCAATAGGCTCGGAAGTCATTTTGGGCGCACCTGTTGGAACTCATAGGTGACGTGGGTCAAGTGGAGGCTTGTTTCATTCAGTTTGGAGAAAGTGTTAGGCTCGACGCAAGATAGGTGCATGGTTTGCACCAAACGCACCATAGGCTCAGAAATCAGTTTGGATGCACCTGATGGTACTCCTAGGTGGACATGGGTGAAGTGGAAAGCTCGTTTCCGTCCGTTTAGGAGATAGTGTTAACCTCGACGCAAGATAGGTGCATAGGTTTGCGCCAAACGCACCATAGGCTCAGAAATCAGTTTGGATGGACCTGATGGTACTCCTAGGTGACGTGGGTGAAGTGGAAGCTCAGTTTCAGTCTGTTTGGAGATAGTGTTAATCTCGACAAAAGATAGGTTCACGGTTTGCGCCGAACGTGGAATAGGCTTTGAAATCAGTTGGGATGAACCTGATTGTACTCCTAGGTGACGTGGGTAAAGTGGATGCTCGTTTCAGTCCGTTTGGAGATAGTGTTAATCTCGACGCAAGATAGGTGAACAGTTTGCGCTGAATGTACCACGAGCATGGAAATCATTTAGGCCATACCCGATGGTACCCTATGGGACGTGGGTCAATGGGAGGCTCGTTTCAGTCCGTTTGGAGATAGTGTTAGTCTCGATGCAAGATAGGTGCATGGTTTTAACCGAACGTGCAATAGGCTCGGAAATCGTTTTGGGCGCACCCGATGGAACTCATAGGTGATGTGGGTCATGTGGAGGCTTGTGTCAGTCAGTCTGGAGAAAGTGTTAGGCTCGACGCAAGATAGGTGCACGATTTGCGACAACGCACCATAGGCTCAGAAATCAGTTTGCATGCACCTGATGGTACTCCTAGGTGACATGGGTGAAGTGGAAAGCTCGTTTCAGTCTGTTTGGAGAAAGTGTTAATCTCGACAAAAGATAGGTTCACGGTTTGCGCCGAACGTGGAATAGGCTTTGAAATCAGTTGGGATGAACCCGATGGTACTCCTAGGTGACGTGGGTGAAGTGGAAGCTCATTTCAGTCCGTTTGGAGATAGTGTTAATCTCGACGCAAGATAGGTGAACAGTTTGCGCTGAATGTACCACGGGCATGGAAATCATTTTGGACGTACTCGATGGAACTCTTGGGGACGAGGGTCAAGGGGAGGCTCGTTTTAGTCCGTTTGTAGATAGTGTTAGTCTCGACGCAAGATAGGTGCACGGTTTGAACCGAACGTGCAATAGGCTCGGAAGTCATTTTGGGCGCACCTGTTGGAACTCATAGGTGACGTGGGTCAAGTGGAGGCTTGTTTCATTCAGTTTGGAGAAAATGTTAGACTCGATGCATGATAGGTGCAAGATTTGCGTCAAATGCACCATAGGCTCAGAAATCAGTTTGGATGCACCTGATGGTACTCCTAGGTGACATAGGTGAAGTGTAAAGCTCGTTTCCGTCCGTTTGGAAATAGTGTTAACCTCGACGCAAGATAGGTGCATGGTTTGCGCCAAACGCACCATAGGCTCAAAAATCAGTTTGGATGGACCTGATGCTACTCCTCGGTGATGTGGGTAAAGTGGAAGCTCGTTTCAGTCTGTTTGGAGATAGTGTTAATCTCGACAAAAGATAGGTTCACGGTTTGCGCCGAATGTGGAATAGGCTTTGAAATCTGTTGGGATGAACCTGATTGTACTCCTAGGTGACGTGGGTAAAGTGGAAGCTCGTTCCAGTCCGTTTGGAGATAGTGTTAAACTCGACGCAAGATAGGTGAACAGTTTGCGCTGAATTTACCACGAGCATGGAAATCGTTTAGGCCGTACCCGTTGGTACTCTATGGGACGTGGGTCAAGGGGAGGCTCGTTTCAGTCCGTTTGGAGATAGTGTTAGTCTCGACGCAAGATAGGTGCATGGTTTGAACCGAACGTGCAATAGGCTCGGAAGTCATTTTGGGCGCACCTGTTGGAACTCATAGGTGACGTGGGTCAAGTGGAGGCTTGTTTCATTCAGTTTGGAGAAAGTGTTAGACTCGATGCAAGATAGGTGCAAGATTTGCGCCAAACGCACCATAGGCTCCGAAATCAGTTTGGATGCACCCGATGGTACTCCTAGGTGACATAGGTGAAGTGGAAAGCTCGTTTCCGTCCGTTTAGAGATAGTGTTAACCTCGACGCAAGATAGGTGCATGGTTTGTGCCAAACGCACCATAGGCTCAGAAATCAGTTTGGATGGACCTAACGGTACTCCTAGGTGACGTGGGGGAAGTGGAAGCTCGTTTCAGTCCGTTTAGAGATAGTGTTAATCTCGACGCAAGATAGGTGAACCATTTGCACTAAATGTAGCACGGGCATGGAAATCGTTTTTGACGTACTCGATGGTACTCTTGGGGACGTGGGTCAAGCGGATGCTCGTTTCAGTCTGTTTGTAGATAGTGTTAGTCTCGACGCAAGATAGGTGCATGGTTCGAAATGAACGTGTAATAGGCTCGGAAGTCATTTTGGGCGCACCTGTTGGAACTCATAGGTGACGTGGGTCAAGTGGAGGCTTGTTTCATTCAGTTTGGAGAAAGTGTTAGACTCGATGCAAGATAGGTGCAAGATTTGCGCCAAACGCACCATACGCTCAGAAATCAGTTTGGATGCACCTGATGGTACTCCTCGGTGACATAGGTGAAGTGGAAAGCTCGTTTCCGTCTGTTTGGAGATAGTGTTAACCTCGACGCAAGATAGGTGCATGGTTTGCGCCAAACGCACCATAGGCTCAGAAATCAGTTTGGATGGACCTGATGGTACTCCTAGGTGACGTGGGTGAAGTGGAAGCTCATTTTAGTCTGTTTGGAGATAGTGTTAATCTCGACAAAAGATAGGTTCACGGTTTGCGCCGAATGTGGAATAGGCTTTGAAATCTGCTGGGATGAACCTGATTGTGCTCCTAGGTGACATGGGTAAAGTGGAAGCTCGTTTCAGTCCGTTTGGTGATAGTGTTAATCTCGACACAAGATAGGTGAACAGTTTGCGCTGAATTTACCACGAGCATGGAAATCGTTTAGGCCGTACCCGTTGGTACTCTATGGGACGTGGGTCAAGGGGAGGCTCGTTTCAGTCCGTTTGGAGATAGTGTTAGTCTCGACGCAAGATAGGTGCATGGTTTGAACCGAACGTGCAATAGGCTCGGAAGTCATTTTGGGCGCACCTGTTGGAACTCATAGGTGACGTGGGTCAAGTGGAGGCTTGTTTCATTCAGTTTGGAGAAAGTGTTAGACTCGATGCAAGATAGGTGCAAGATTTGCGCCAAACGCACCATAGGCTCCGAAATCAGTTTGGATGCACCCGATGGTACTCCTAGGTGACATAGGTGAAGTGGAAAGCTCGTTTCCATCCGTTTAGAGATAGTGTTAACCTCGACGCAAGATAGGTGCATGGTTTGTGCCAAACGCACCATAGGCTCAGAAATCAGTTTGGATGGACCTAATGGTACTCCTAGGTGACGTGGGGGAAGTGGAAGCTCGTTTCAGTCCGTTTAGAGATAGTGTTAATCTCGACGCAAGATAGGTGAACCATTTGCACTAAATGTAGCACGGGCATGGAAATCGTTTTTGACGTACTCGATGGTACTCTTGGGGACGTGGGTCAAGCGGATGCTCGTTTCAGTCTGTTTGTAGATAGTGTTAGTCTCGACGCAAGATAGGTGCACGGTTCGAAACGAACGTGTAATAGGCTCGGAAGTCATTTTGGGCGCACCTGTTGGAACTCATAGGTGACGTGGGTCAAGTGGAGGCTTGTTTCATTTAGTTTGGAGAAAGTGTTAGACTCGATGCAAGATAGGTGCAAGATTTGCGCCAAACGCACCATACGCTCAGAAATCAGTTTGGATGCACCTGATGGTACTCCTCGGTGACATAGGTGAAGTGGAAAGCTCGTTTCCGTCCGTTTGGAGATAGTGTTAACCTCGACGCAAGATAGGTGCATGGTTTGCGCCAAACGCACCATAGGCTCAGAAATCAGTTTGGATGGACCTGATGGTACTCCTAGGTGACGTGGGTGAAGTGGAAGCTCATTTCAGTCTGTTTGGAGATAGTGTTAATCTCGACAAAAGATAGGTTCACGGTTTGCGCCGAATGTGGAATAGGCTTTGAAATCTGTTGGGATGAACCTGATTGTACTCCTAGGTGACGTGGGTAAAGTGGAAGCTCGTTTCAGTCCGTTTGGAGATAGTGTTAATCTCGACACAAGATAGGTGAACAGTTTGCGCTGAATGTACCACGAGCATGGAAATCATTTAGGCTGTACCCGATGGTACTCTATGGGACGTGTGTCAAGGGGAGGCTCGTTTTAGTCCGTTTGGAGATAGTGTTAGTCTCGATGCAAGATAGGTGCATGGTTTGAACCAAACGTGCAATAGGCTCGGAAGTCACTTTGGGCGCACCCGATGGAACTCATAGGTGATGTGGGTCAAGTGGAGGCTTGTTTCAGTCAGTCTGGAGAAAGTGTTAGGCTCGACGCAAGATAGGTGCACGATTTGCGACAACGCACCATAGGCTCAAAAATCAGTTTGGATGCACCTGATGGTACTCCTAGGTGAGATGGGTGAAGTGGAAAGCTCGTTTCCGTCCGTATAGAGATAGTGTTAACCTCGACGCAAGATAGGTGCATGGTTTGCGCCAAACGCACCATAGGCTCGTAAATCAGTTTGGATGGACCTGATGGTACTCCTAGGTGACGTGGGGGAAGTGGAAGCTCGTTTCAGTCCGTTTGGAGATAGTGTTAATCTCGACGCAAGATAGGTGAACCGTTTGCGCTGAATGTAGCACGGGCATGGAAATCGTTTTTGACGTACTCGATGGTACTCTTGGGGACGTGGGTCAAGGGGATGCTCGTTTCAGTCTGTTTGTAGATAGTGTTAGTCTCGACGCAAGATAGGTGCACGGTTTGAACCGGACATGCAATAGGCTCGGAAGTCATTTTGGGCGCACCTGTTGGAACTCATAGGTGACGTGGGTCAAGTGGAGGCTTGTTTCATTCAGTTTGGAGAAAGTGTTAGACTCGATGCAAGATAGGTGCAAGATTTGCGCCAAACGCACCATACGCTCAGAAATCAGTTTGGATGCACCTGATGGTACTCCTCGGTGACATAGGTGAAGTGGAAAGCTCGTTTCCGTCCGTTTGGAGATAGTGTTAACCTCGACGCAAGATAGGTGCATGGTTTGCGCCAAACGCACCATAGGCTCAGAAATCAGTTTGGATGGACCTGATGGTACTCCTAGGTGACGTGGGTGAAGTGGAAGCTCATTTTAGTCTGTTTGGAGATAGTGTTAATCTCGACAAAAGATAGGTTCACGGTTTGCGCCGAATGTGGAATAGGCTTTGAAATCTGCTGGGATGAACCTGATTGTACTCCTAGGTGACATGGGTAAAGTGGAAGCTCGTTTCAGTCCGTTTGGTGATAGTGTTAATCTCGACACAAGATAGGTGAACAGTTTGCGCTGAATTTACCACGAGCATGGAAATCGTTTAGGCCGTACCCGTTGGTACTCTATGGGACGTGGGTCAAGGGGAGGCTCGTTTCAGTCCGTTTGGAGATAGTGTTAGTCTCGACGCAAGATAGGTGCATGGTTTGAACCGAACGTGCAATAGGCTCGGAAGTCATTTTGGGCGCACCTGTTGGAACTCATAGGTGACGTGGGTCAAGTGGAGGCTTGTTTCATTCAGTTTGGAGAAAGTGTTAGACTCGATGCAAGATAGGTGCAAGATTTGCGCCAAACGCACCATAGGCTCCGAAATCAGTTTGGATGCACCCGATGGTACTCCTAGGTGACATAGGTGAAGTGGAAAGCTCGTTTCCATCCGTTTAGAGATAGTGTTAACCTCGACGCAAGATAGGTGCATGGTTTGTGCCAAACGCACCATAGGCTCAGAAATCAGTTTGGATGGACCTAATGGTACTCCTAGGTGACGTGGGGGAAGTGGAAGCTCGTTTCAGTCCGTTTAGAGATAGTGTTAATCTCGACGCAAGATAGGTGAACCATTTGCACTAAATGTAGCACGGGCATGGAAATCGTTTTTGACGTACTCGATGGTACTCTTGGGGACGTGGGTCAAGCGGATGCTCGTTTCAGTCTGTTTGTAGATAGTGTTAGTCTCGACGCAAGATAGGTGCACGGTTCGAAACGAACGTGTAATAGGCTCGGAAGTCATTTTGGGCGCACCTGTTGGAACTCATAGGTGACGTGGGTCAAGTGGAGGCTTGTTTCATTCAGTTTGGAGAAAGTGTTAGACTCGATGCAAGATAGGTGCAAGATTTGCGCCAAACGCACCATACGCTCAGAAATCAGTTTGGATGCACCTGATGGTACTCCTCGGTGACATAGGTGAAGTGGAAAGCTCGTTTCCGTCCGTTTGGAGATAGTGTTAACCTCGACGCAAGATAGGTGCATGGTTTGCGCCAAACGCACCATAGGCTCAGAAATCAGTTTGGATGGACCTGATGGTACTCCTAGGTGACGTGGGTGAAGTGGAAGCTCATTTCAGTCTGTTTGGAGATAGTGTTAATCTCGACAAAAGATAGGTTCACGGTTTGCGCCGAATGTGGAATAGGCTTTGAAATCTGTTGGGATGAACCTGATTGTACTCCTAGGTGACGTGGGTAAAGTGGAAGCTCGTTTCAGTCCGTTTGGAGATAGTGTTAATCTCGACACAAGATAGGTGAACAGTTTGCGCTGAATGTACCACGAGCATGGAAATCATTTAGGCTGTACCCGATGGTACTCTATGGGACGTGTGTCAAGGGGAGGCTCGTTTTAGTCCGTTTGGAGATAGTGTTAGTCTCGATGCAAGATAGGTGCATGGTTTGAACCAAACGTGCAATAGGCTCGGAAGTCGCTTTGGGCGCACCCGATGGAACTCATAGGTGATGTGGGTCAAGTGGAGGCTTGTTTCAGTCAGTCTGGAGAAAGTGTTAGGCTCGACGCAAGATAGGTGCACGATTTGCGACAACGCACCATAGGCTCAAAAATCAGTTTGGATGCACCTGATGGTACTCCTAGGTGAGATGGGTGAAGTGGAAAGCTCGTTTCCGTCCGTATAGAGATAGTGTTAACCTCGACGCAAGATAGGTGCATGGTTTGCGCCAAACGCACCATAGGCTCGTAAATCAGTTTGGATGGACCTGATGGTACTCCTAGGTGACGTGGGGGAAGTGGAAGCTCGTTTCAGTCCGTTTGGAGATAGTGTTAATCTCGACGCAAGATAGGTGAACCGTTTGCGCTGAATGTAGCACGGGCATGGAAATCGTTTTTGACGTACTCGATGGTACTCTTGGGGACGTGGGTCAAGGGGATGCTCGTTTCAGTCTGTTTGTAGATAGTGTTAGTCTCGACGCAAGATAGGTGCACGGTTTGAACCGGACATGCAATAGGCTCGGAAGTCATTTTGGGCGCACCTGTTGGAACTCATAGGTGACGTGGGTCAAGTGGAGGCTTGTTTCATTCAGTTTGGAGAAAGTGTTAGACTCGATGCAAGATAGGTGCAAGATTTGCGCCAAACGCACCATACGCTCAGAAATCAGTTTGGATGCACCTGATGGTACTCCTCGGTGACATAGGTGAAGTGGAAAGCTCGTTTCCGTCCGTTTGGAGATAGTGTTAACCTCGACGCAAGATAGGTGCATGGTTTGCGCCAAACGCACCATAGGCTCAGAAATCAGTTTGGATGGACCTGATGGTACTCCTAGGTGACGTGGGTGAAGTGGAAGCTCATTTTAGTCTGTTTGGAGATAGTGTTAATCTCGACAAAAGATAGGTTCACGGTTTGCGCCGAATGTGGAATAGGCTTTGAAATCTGCTGGGATGAACCTGATTGTACTCCTAGGTGACATGGGTAAAGTGGAAGCTCGTTTCAGTCCGTTTGGTGATAGTGTTAATCTCGACACAAGATAGGTGAACAGTTTGCGCTGAATTTACCACGAGCATGGAAATCGTTTAGGCCGTACCCGTTGGTACTCTATGGGACATGGGTCAAGGGGAGGCTCGTTTCAGTCCGTTTGGAGATAGTGTTAGTCTCGACGCAAGATAGGTGCATGGTTTGAACCGAACGTGCAATAGGCTCGGAAGTCATTTTGGGCGCACCTGTTGGAACTCATAGGTGACGTGGGTCAAGTGGAGGCTTGTTTCATTCAGTTTGGAGAAAGTGTTAGACTCGATGCAAGATAGGTGCAAGATTTGCGCCAAACGCACCATAGGCTCCGAAATCAGTTTGGATGCACCCGATGGTACTCCTAGGTGACATAGGTGAAGTGGAAAGCTCGTTTCCATCCGTTTAGAGATAGTGTTAACCTCGACGCAAGATAGGTGCATGGTTTGTGCCAAACGCACCATAGGCTCAGAAATCAGTTTGGATGGACCTAATGGTACTCCTAGGTGACGTGGGGGAAGTGGAAGCTCGTTTCAGTCCGTTTAGAGATAGTGTTAATCTCGACGCAAGATAGGTGAACCATTTGCACTAAATGTAGCACGGGCATGGAAATCGTTTTTGACGTACTCGATGGTACTCTTGGGGACGTGGGTCAAGCGGATGCTCGTTTCAGTCTGTTTGTAGATAGTGTTAGTCTCGACGCAAGATAGGTGCACGGTTCGAAACGAACGTGTAATAGGCTCGGAAGTCATTTTGGGCGCACCTGTTGGAACTCATAGGTGACGTGGGTCAAGTGGAGGCTTGTTTCATTCAGTTTGGAGAAAGTGTTAGACTCGATGCAAGATAGGTGCAAGATTTGCGCCAAACGCACCATACGCTCAGAAATCAGTTTGGATGCACCTGATGGTACTCCTCGGTGACATAGGTGAAGTGGAAAGCTCGTTTCCGTCCGTTTGGAGATAGTGTTAACCTCGACGCAAGATAGGTGCATGGTTTGCGCCAAACGCACCATAGGCTCAGAAATCAGTTTGGATGGACCTGATGGTACTCCTAGGTGACGTGGGTGAAGTGGAAGCTCATTTCAGTCTGTTTGGAGATAGTGTTAATCTCGACAAAAGATAGGTTCACGGTTTGCGCCGAATGTGGAATAGGCTTTGAAATCTGTTGGGATGAACCTGATTGTACTCCTAGGTGACGTGGGTAAAGTGGAAGCTCGTTTCAGTCCGTTTGGAGATAGTGTTAATCTCGACACAAGATAGGTGAACAGTTTGCGCTGAATGTACCACGAGCATGGAAATCATTTAGGCTGTACCCGATGGTACTCTATGGGACGTGTGTCAAGGGGAGGCTCGTTTTAGTCCGTTTGGAGATAGTGTTAGTCTCGATGCAAGATAGGTGCATGGTTTGAACCAAACGTGCAATAGGCTCGGAAGTCGCTTTGGGCGCACCCGATGGAACTCATAGGTGATGTGGGTCAAGTGGAGGCTTGTTTCAGTCAGTCTGGAGAAAGTGTTAGGCTCGACGCAAGATAGGTGCACGATTTGCGACAACGCACCATAGGCTCAAAAATCAGTTTGGATGCACCTGATGGTACTCCTAGGTGAGATGGGTGAAGTGGAAAGCTCGTTTCCGTCCGTATAGAGATAGTGTTAACCTCGACGCAAGATAGGTGCATGGTTTGCGCCAAACGCACCATAGGCTCGTAAATCAGTTTGGATGGACCTGATGGTACTCCTAGGTGACGTGGGGGAAGTGGAAGCTCGTTTCAGTCCGTTTGGAGATAGTGTTAATCTCGACGCAAGATAGGTGAACCGTTTGCGCTGAATGTAGCACGGGCATGGAAATCGTTTTTGACGTACTCGATGGTACTCTTGGGGACGTGGGTCAAGGGGATGCTCGTTTCAGTCTGTTTGTAGATAGTGTTAGTCTCGACGCAAGATAGGTGCACGGTTTGAACCGGACATGCAATAGGCTCGGAAGTCATTTTGGGCGCACCTGTTGGAACTCATAGGTGACGTGGGTCAAGTGGAGGCTTGTTTCATTCAGTTTGGAGAAAGTGTTAGACTCGATGCAAGATAGGTGCAAGATTTGCGCCAAATGCACCATACGCTCAGAAATCAGTTTGGATGCACCTGATGGTACTCCTCGGTGACATAGGTGAAGTGGAAAGCTCGTTTCCGTCCGTTTGGAGATAGTGTTAACCTCGACGCAAGATAGGTGCATGGTTTGCGCCAAACGCACCATAGGCTCAGAAATCAGTTTGGATGGACCTGATGGTACTCCTAGGTGACGTGGGTGAAGTGGAAGCTCATTTTAGTCTGTTTGGAGATAGTGTTAATCTCGACAAAAGATAGGTTCACGGTTTGCGCCGAATGTGGAATAGGCTTTGAAATCTGCTGGGATGAACCTGATTGTACTCCTAGGTGACATGGGTAAAGTGGAAGCTCGTTTCAGTCCGTTTGGTGATAGTGTTAATCTCGACACAAGATAGGTGAACAGTTTGCGCTGAATTTACCACGAGCATGGAAATCGTTTAGGCCGTACCCGTTGGTACTCTATGGGACGTGGGTCAAGGGGAGGCTCGTTTCAGTCCGTTTGGAGATAGTGTTAGTCTCGACGCAAGATAGGTGCATGGTTTGAACCGAACGTGCAATAGGCTCGGAAGTCATTTTGGGCGCACCTGTTGGAACTCATAGGTGACGTGGGTCAAGTGGAGGCTTGTTTCATTCAGTTTGGAGAAAGTGTTAGACTTGATGCAAGATAGGTGCAAGATTTGCGCCAAACGCACCATAGGCTCCGAAATCAGTTTGGATGCACCCGATGGTACTCCTAGGTGACATAGGTGAAGTGGAAAGCTCGTTTCCATCCGTTTAGAGATAGTGTTAACCTCGACGCAAGATAGGTGCATGGTTTGCGCCAAACGCACCATAGGCTCGTAAATCAGTTTGGATGGACCTGATGGTACTCCTAGGTGACGTGGGGGAAGTGGAAGCTCGTTTCAGTCCGTTTGGAGATAGTGTTAATCTCGACACAAGATAGGTGAACAGTTTGCGCTGAATGTACCACGAGCATGGAAATCATTTAGGCTGTACCCGATGGTACTCTATGGGACGTGTGTCAAGGGGAGGCTCGTTTTAGTCCGTTTGGAGATAGTGTTAGTCTCGATGCAAGATAGGTGCATGGTTTGAACCAAACGTGCAATAGGCTCGGAAGTCGCTTTGGGCGCACCCGATGGAACTCATAGGTGATGTGGGTCAAGTGGAGGCTTGTTTCAGTCAGTCTGGAGAAAGTGTTAGGCTCGACGCAAGATAGGTGCACGATTTGCGACAACGCACCATAGGCTCAAAAATCAGTTTGGATGCACCTGATGGTACTCCTAGGTGAGATGGGTGAAGTGGAAAGCTCGTTTCCGTCCGTATAGAGATAGTGTTAACCTCGACGCAAGATAGGTGCATGGTTTGCGCCAAACGCACCATAGGCTCGTAAATCAGTTTGGATGGACCTGATGGTACTCCTAGGTGACGTGGGGGAAGTGGAAGCTCGTTTCAGTCCGTTTGGAGATAGTGTTAATCTCGACGCAAGATAGGTGAACCGTTTGCGCTGAATGTAGCACGGGCATGGAAATCGTTTTTGACGTACTCGATGGTACTCTTGGGGACGTGGGTCAAGGGGATGCTCGTTTCAGTCTGTTTGTAGATAGTGTTAGTCTCGACGCAAGATAGGTGCACGGTTTGAACCGGACATGCAATAGGCTCGGAAGTCATTTTGGGCGCACCTGTTGGAACTCATAGGTGACGTGGGTCAAGTGGAGGCTTGTTTCATTCAGTTTGGAGAAAGTGTTAGACTCGATGCAAGATAGGTGCAAGATTTGTGCCAAACGCACCACAGGCTCAAAAATCAGTTTGGATGCACCTGATGGTACTCCTAGGTGACATGGGTGAAGTGGAAAGCTCGTTTCCGTCCATTTGGAGATAGTGTTAACCTCGATGCAAGATTGGTACATAGTTTGCGCCAAACGCACCGTAGGCTCAAAAATCAGTTTGGATGGACCTGATGGTACTCCTAGGTGACGTGGGTGAAGTGCAAGCTCATTTCAGTCTGTTTGGAGATAGTGTTAATCTCGACAAAAGATAGGTTCACGGTTTGCGCCGAACGTGGAATAGGCTTTGAAATCAGTTGGGATGAACCTGATTGTACTCCTAGGTGACGTGGGTAAAGTGGATGCTCGTTTCAGTCCGTTTGGAGATAGTGTTAATCTCGACGCAAGATAGGTGAACAGTTTGCGCTGAATGTACCACGAGCATGGAAATCATTTAGGCCATACCCGATGGTACCCTATGGGACGTGGGTCAATGGGAGGCTCGTTTCAGTCCGTTTGGAGATAGTGTTAGTCTCGATGCAAGATAGGTGCATGGTTTTAACCGAACGTGCAATAGGCTCGGAAATCGTTTTGGGCGCACCCGATGGAACTCATAGGTGATGTGGGTCATGTGGAGGCTTGTGTCGGTCAGTCTGGAGAAAGTGTTAGGCTCGACGCAAGATAGGTGCACGATTTGCGACAACGCACCATAGGCTCAGAAATCAGTTTGCATGCACCTGATGGTACTCCTAGGTGACATGGGTGAAGTGGAAAGCTCGTTTCAGTCTGTTTGGAGAAAGTGTTAATCTCGACAAAAGATAGGTTCACGGTTTGCGCCGAACGTGGAATAGGCTTTGAAATCAGTTGGGATGAACCCGATGGTACTCCTAGGTGACGTGGGTGAAGTGGAAGCTCATTTCAGTCCGTTTGGAGATAGTGTTAATCTCGACGCAAGATAGGTGAACAGTTTGCGCTGAATGTACCACGGGCATGGAAATCATTTTGGACGTACTCGATGGAACTCTTGGGGACGAGGGTCAAGGGGAGGCTCGTTTTAGTCCGTTTGTAGATAGTGTTAGTCTCGACGCAAGATAGGTGCACGGTTTGAACCGAACGTGCAATAGGCTCGGAAGTCATTTTGGGCGCACCTGTTGGAACTCATAGGTGACGTGGGTCAAGTGGAGGCTTGTTTCATTCAGTTTGGAGAAAATGTTAGACTCGATGCATGATAGGTGCAAGATTTGCGTCAAACGCACCATAGGCTCAGAAATCAGTTTGGATGCACCTGATGGTACTCCTAGGTGACATAGGTGAAGTGTAAAGCTCGTTTCCGTCCGTTTGGAAATAGTGTTAACCTCGACGCAAGATAGGTGCATGGTTTGCGCCAAACACACCATAGGCTCAAAAATCAGTTTGGATGGACCTGATGCTACTCCTAGGTGATGTGGGTAAAGTGGAAGCTCGTTTCAGTCTGTTTGGACATAGTGTTAATCTCGACAAAAGATAGGTTCACGGTTTGCGCCGAATGTGGAATAGGCTTTGAAATCTGTTGGGATGAACCTGATTGTACTCCTAGGTGACGTGGGTAAAGTGGAAGCTCGTTCCAGTCCGTTTGGAGATAGTGTTAAACTCGACGCAAGATAGGTGAACAGTTTGCGCTGAATTTACCACGAGCATGGAAATCGTTTAGGCCGTACCCGTTGGTACTCTATGGGACGTGGGTCAAGGGGAGGCTCGTTTCAGTCCGTTTGGAGATAGTGTTAGTCTCGACGCAAGATAGGTGCATGGTTTGAACCGAACGTGCAATAGGCTCGGAAGTCATTTTGGGCGCACCTGTTGGAACTCATAGGTGACGTGGGTCAAGTGGAGGCTTGTTTCATTCAGTTTGGAGAAAGTGTTAGACTCGATGCAAGATAGGTGCAAGATTTGCGCCAAACGCACCATAGGCTCCGAAATCAGTTTGGATGCACCCGATGGTACTCCTAGGTGACATAGGTGAAGTGGAAAGCTCGTTTCCGTCCGTTTAGAGATAGTGTTAACCTCGACGCAAGATAGGTGCATGGTTTGTGCCAAACGCACCATAGGCTCAGAAATCAGTTTGGATGGACCTAACGGTACTCCTAGGTGACGTGGGGGAAGTGGAAGCTCGTTTCAGTCCGTTTAGAGATAGTGTTAATCTCGACGCAAGATAGGTGAACCATTTGCACTAAATGTAGCACGGGCATGGAAATCATTTTTGACGTACTCGATGGTACTCTTGGGGACGTGGGTCAAGCGGATGCTCGTTTCAGTCTGTTTGTAGATAGTGTTAGTCTCGACGCAAGATAGGTGCATGGTTCGAAACGAACGTGTAATAGGCTCGGAAGTCATTTTGGGCGCACCTGTTGGAACTCATAGGTGACGTGGGTCAAGTGGAGGCTTGTTTCATTCAGTTTGGAGAAAGTGTTAGACTCGATGCAAGATAGGTGCAAGATTTGCGCCAAACGCACCATACGCTCAGAAATCAGTTTGGATGCACCTGATGGTACTCCTCGGTGACATAGGTGAAGTGGAAAGCTCGTTTCCGTCCGTTTGGAGATAGTGTTAACCTCGACGCAAGATAGGTGCATGGTTTGCGCCAAACGCACCATAGGCTCAGAAATCAGTTTGGATGGACCTGATGGTACTCCTAGGTGACGTGGGTGAAGTGGAAGCTCATTTTAGTCTGTTTGGAGATAGTGTTAATCTCGACAAAAGATAGGTTCACGGTTTGCGCCGAATGTGGAATAGGCTTTGAAATCTGCTGGGATGAACCTGATTGTACTCCTAGGTGACATGGGTAAAGTGGAAGCTCGTTTCAGTCCGTTTGGTGATAGTGTTAATCTCGACACAAGATAGGTGAACAGTTTGCGCTGAATTTACCACGAGCATGGAAATCGTTTAGGCCGTACCCGTTGGTACTCTATGGGACGTGGGTCAAGGGGAGGCTCGTTTCAGTCCGTTTGGAGATAGTGTTAGTCTCGACGCAAGATAGGTGCATGGTTTGAACCGAACGTGCAATAGGCTCGGAAGTCATTTTGGGCGCACCTGTTGGAACTCATAGGTGACGTGGGTCAAGTGGAGGCTTGTTTCATTCAGTTTGGAGAAAGTGTTAGACTCGATGCAAGATAGGTGCAAGATTTGCGCCAAACGCACCATAGGCTCCGAAATCAGTTTGGATGCACCCGATGGTACTCCTAGGTGACATAGGTGAAGTGGAAAGCTCGTTTCCATCCGTTTAGAGATAGTGTTAACCTCGACGCAAGATAGGTGCATGGTTTGTGCCAAACGCACCATAGGCTCAGAAATCAGTTTGGATGGACCTAATGGTACTCCTAGGTGACGTGGGGGAAGTGGAAGCTCGTTTCAGTCCGTTTAGAGATAGTGTTAATCTCGACGCAAGATAGGTGAACCATTTGCACTAAATGTAGCACGGGCATGGAAATCGTTTTTGACGTACTCGATGGTACTCTTGGGGACGTGGGTCAAGCGGATGCTCGTTTCAGTCTGTTTGTAGATAGTGTTAGTCTCGACGCAAGATAGGTGCACGGTTCGAAACGAACGTGTAATAGGCTCGGAAGTCATTTTGGGCGCACCTGTTGGAACTCATAGGTGACGTGGGTCAAGTGGAGGCTTGTTTCATTCAGTTTGGAGAAAGTGTTAGACTCGATGCAAGATAGGTGCAAGATTTGCGCCAAACGCACCATACGCTCAGAAATCAGTTTGGATGCACCTGATGGTACTCCTCGGTGACATAGGTGAAGTGGAAAGCTCGTTTCCGTCCGTTTGGAGATAGTGTTAACCTCGACGCAAGATAGGTGCATGGTTTGCGCCAAACGCACCATAGGCTCAGAAATCAGTTTGGATGGACCTGATGGTACTCCTAGGTGACGTGGGTGAAGTGGAAGCTCATTTCAGTCTGTTTGGAGATAGTGTTAATCTCGACAAAAGATAGGTTCACGGTTTGCGCCGAATGTGGAATAGGCTTTGAAATCTGTTGGGATGAACCTGATTGTACTCCTAGGTGACGTGGGTAAATTGGAAGCTCGTTTCAGTCCGTTTGGAGATAGTGTTAATCTCGACACAAGATAGGTGAACAGTTTGCGCTGAATGTACCACGAGCATGGAAATCATTTAGGCTGTACCCGATGGTACTCTATGGGACGTGTGTCAAGGGGAGGCTCGTTTTAGTCCGTTTGGAGATAGTGTTAGTCTCGATGCAAGATAGGTGCATGGTTTGAACCAAACGTGCAATAGGCTCGGAAGTCGCTTTGGGCGCACCCGATGGAACTCATAGGTGATGTGGGTCAAGTGGAGGCTTGTTTCAGTCAGTCTGGAGAAAGTGTTAGGCTCGACGCAAGATAGGTGCACGATTTGCGACAACGCACCATAGGCTCAAAAATCAGTTTGGATGCACCTGATGGTACTCCTAGGTGAGATGGGTGAAGTGGAAAGCTCGTTTCCGTCCGTATAGAGATAGTGTTAACCTCGACGCAAGATAGGTGCATGGTTTGCGCCAAACGCACCATAGGCTCGTAAATCAGTTTGGATGGACCTGATGGTACTCCTAGGTGACGTGGGGGAAGTGGAAGCTCGTTTCAGTCCGTTTGGAGATAGTGTTAATCTCGACGCAAGATAGGTGAACCGTTTGCGCTGAATGTAGCACGGGCATGGAAATCGTTTTTGACGTACTCGATGGTACTCTTGGGGACGTGGGTCAAGGGGATGCTCGTTTCAGTCTGTTTGTAGATAGTGTTAGTCTCGACGCAAGATAGGTGCATGGTTTGAACCGGACATGCAATAGGCTCGGAAGTCATTTTGGGCGCACCTGTTGGAACTCATAGGTGACGTGGGTCAAGTGGAGGCTTGTTTCATTCAGTTTGGAGAAAGTGTTAGACTCGATGCAAGATAGGTGCAAGATTTGTGCCAAACGCACCACAGGCTCAAAAATCAGTTTGGATGCACCTGATGGTACTCCTAGGTGACATGGGTGAAGTGGAAAGCTCGTTTCCGTCCATTTGGAGATAGTGTTAACCTCGATGCAAGATTGGTACATAGTTTGCGCCAAACGCACCGTAGGCTCAAAAATCAGTTTGGATGGACCTGATGGTACTCCTAGGTGACGTGGGTGAAGTGCAAGCTCATTTCAGTCTGTTTGGAGATAGTGTTAATCTCGACAAAAGATAGGTTCACGGTTTGCGCCGAACGTGGAATAGGCTTTGAAATCAGTTGGGATGAACCTGATTGTACTCCTAGGTGACGTGGGTAAAGTGGATGCTCGTTTCAGTCCGTTTGGAGATAGTGTTAATCTCGACGCAAGATAGGTGAACAGTTTGCGCTGAATGTACCACGAGCATGGAAATCATTTAGGCCATACCCGATGGTACCCTATGGGACGTGGGTCAATGGGAGGCTCGTTTCAGTCCGTTTGGAGATAGTGTTAGTCTCGATGCAAGATAGGTGCATGGTTTGAACCGAACGTGCAATAGGCTCGGAAATCGTTTTGGGCGCACCCGATGGAACTCATAGGTGATGTGGGTCATGTGGAGGCTTGTGTCAGTCAGTCTGGAGAAAGTGTTAGGCTCGACGCAAGATAGGTGCACGATTTGCGACAACGCACCATAGGCTCAGAAATCAGTTTGCATGCACCTGATGGTACTCCTAGGTGACATGGGTGAAGTGGAAAGCTCGTTTCAGTCTGTTTGGAGAAAGTGTTAATCTCGACAAAAGATAGGTTCACGGTTTGCGCCGAACGTGGAATAGGCTTTGAAATCAGTTGGGATGAACCCGATGGTACTCCTAGGTGACGTGGGTGAAGTGGAAGCTCATTTCAGTCCGTTTGGAGATAGTGTTAATCTCGACGCAAGATAGGTGAACAGTTTGCGCTGAATGTACCACGGGCATGGAAATCATTTTGGACGTACTCGATGGAACTCTTGGGGACGAGGGTCAAGGGGAGGCTCGTTTTAGTCCGTTTGTAGATAGTGTTAGTCTCGACGCAAGATAGGTGCACGGTTTGAACCGAACGTGCAATAGGCTCGGAAGTCATTTTGGGCGCACCTGTTGGAACTCATAGGTGACGTGGGTCAAGTGGAGGCTTGTTTCATTCAGTTTGGAGAAAATGTTAGACTCGATGCATGATAGGTGCAAGATTTGCGTCAAACGCACCATAGGCTCAGAAATCAGTTTGGATGCACCTGATGGTACTCCTAGGTGACATAGGTGAAGTGTAAAGCTCGTTTCCGTCCGTTTGGAAATAGTGTTAACCTCGACGCAAGATAGGTGCATGGTTTGCGCCAAACACACCATAGGCTCAAAAATCAGTTTGGATGGACCTGATGCTACTCCTAGGTGATGTGGGTAAAGTGGAAGCTCGTTTCAGTCTGTTTGGACATAGTGTTAATCTCGACAAAAGATAGGTTCACGGTTTGCGCCGAATGTGGAATAGGCTTTGAAATCTGTTGGGATGAACCTGATTGTACTCCTAGGTGACGTGGGTAAAGTGGAAGCTCGTTCCAGTCCGTTTGGAGATAGTGTTAAACTCGACGCAAGATAGGTGAACAGTTTGCGCTGAATTTACCACGAGCATGGAAATCGTTTAGGCCGTACCCGTTGGTACTCTATGGGACGTGGGTCAAGGGGAGGCTCGTTTCAGTCCGTTTGGAGATAGTGTTAGTCTCGACGCAAGATAGGTGCATGGTTTGAACCGAACGTGCAATAGGCTCAGAAGTCATTTTGGGCGCACCTGTTGGAACTCATAGGTGACGTGGGTCAAGTGGAGGCTTGTTTCATTCAGTTTGGAGAAAGTGTTAGACTCGATGCAAGATAGGTGCAAGATTTGCGCCAAACGCACCATAGGCTCCGAAATCAGTTTGGATGCACCCGATGGTACTCCTAGGTGACATAGGTGAAGTGGAAAGCTCGTTTCCGTCCGTTTAGAGATAGTGTTAACCTCGACGCAAGATAGGTGCATGGTTTGTGCCAAACGCACCATAGGCTCAGAAATCAGTTTGGATGGACCTAACGGTACTTCTAGGTGACGTGGGGGAAGTGGAAGCTCGTTTCAGTCCGTTTAGAGATATTGTTAATCTCGACGCAAGATAGGTGAACCATTTGCACTAAATGTAGCACGGGCATGGAAATCATTTTTGACGTACTCGATGGTACTCTTGGGGACGTGGGTCAAGCGGATGCTCGTTTCAGTCTGTTTGTAGATAGTGTTAGTCTCGACGCAAGATAGGTGCATGGTTCGAAACGAACGTGCTAATAGGCCTCGGAAGTCATTTTGGGCGCACCTGTTGGAACTCATAGGTGACGTGGGTCAAGTGGAGGCTTGTTTCATTCAGTTTGGAGAAAGTGTTAGACTCGATGCAAGATAGGTGCAAGATTTGCGCCAAACGCACCATACGCTCAGAAATCAGTTTGGATGCACCTGATGGTACTCCTAGGTGACAGGTGAAGTGGAAAGCTCGTTTCCGTCCGTTTGGAGATAGTGTTAACCTCGACGCAAGATAGGTGCATGGTTTGCGCCAAACGCACCATAGGCTCAGAAATCAGTTTGGATGGACCTGATGGTACTCCTAGGTGACGTGGGTGAAGTGGAAGCTCTTTAGTCTGTTTGGAGATAGTGTTAATCTCGACAAAGATAGGTTCACGGTTTGCGCCGAAGTGGAATAGGCTTTGAAATCTGGATGAACCTGATTGTACTCCTAGGTGACGTGGGTAAAGTGGAGCTCGTTTCAGTCCGTTTGGAGATAGTGTTAATCTCGACAAGATAGGTGAACAGTTTGCGCTGAATGTACCACGAGCATGGAAATCGTTTAGGCCGTACCCGTGGTACTCTATGGGACGTGGGTCAGGGGAGGCTCGTTTCAGTCCGTTTGGAGATAGTGTTAGTCTCGATGCAAGATAGGTGCATGGTTTGAACGAACGTGCAATAGGCTCGGAAGTCATTTTGGGCGCACCTGTTGGAACTCATAGGTGAGTGGGTCAAGTGGAGGCTTGTTTCATTCATTTGGAGAAAGTGTTAGACTCGATGCAAGATAGGTGCAGATTTGCGCCAAACGCACATAGGCTCGAAATCAGTTTGGATGCACCCTGATGGTACTCCTAGGTGACATAGGTGAAGTGGAAAGCTCGTTCCATCCGTTTAGAGATAGTGTTACCTCGACGCAAGATAGGTGCATGGTTTGCGCCAAACGCACCATAGGCTCAGAAATCAGTTTGGATGGACCTGATGGTACTCCTAG
>NW_027097803.1:0-48455 GCF_019320115.1 Miscanthus floridulus | reverse complement strand
AACCACCAAACGTGAAAAACTTTTGGACGCATAAGGGCGTCATGTCATCCCTTGTTCGAGTGACAGGAGTTCGGTTCCGCCTCGCCCGACACCTTTGGGGCGGGCTCAGTCTCGCCCAAGGGCCGGGGGATAAAACTCCGTCTCACCCGACGCCTTTAGGACGGGCTCGGTCTCGCCCGAGGGCCGAGGGATAAACTCCATCTCGCCCGACGCCTTGAGGGCGGGCTCGGTCTCGCCCGAGGGCCGAGGGATGAATTCCGTCTCGCCCGATCCCGGAGGGGCAGGGTCAGCCTCACCCGACGCCTTTGTGGGATAACCCTGCCTCGCCCAAAGGCTCAAGGCTAATCTCTGTCTCGCCCGACGCCTATAGGGCGGGCTCGGTCTCGCCCGAAGGCTAAGGGATGGATTCCGCCTCGCCCGATCCCGGAGGGATGGGGTTAGCCTCGCCCAAGAGATAGGGATTGGTTTCCGTCTCACCCGATGGCCCAGAACGAGCCTCGCCCTGATCGATATCTATCCCTCATAATGATGGGTACAGGACGAGACAAGACGTTCGGGTCAACCATGGCTCCAACGACCATGCCCTACGCCCTAGCAGGAAAAGGACTGCTAGGGAACGACAGGACTGATGCTTTAGACCCTTTCGGGCGCCGCAGAGCCCAAAAGGTATTATAGGTGCGTGCACCTCACCCTGTAGAGTTGTAGGCGCCGCCTTCAGCTCTGGGACACGGAACCCAACGAAGATATACGACAACCACTATGCTCTAGGAAAGGATTTGCTATCTCCACGGACGACGGATATTTCGTCACCACGCTGTGGACCCGAGGGAGCGGCGCCCGCTTCCCGACCCCTCAGGTCCTCCCAGTCGGAAGGCCTTGGCCACGGCGCTACACCGGACCCCGACCCCGAATTCTCCCAACAAGGAATCGTGGGAACCAGAAGGCGCACGGAGCAAGGCTGGGAGAGGCTCATAAGTCAAAACTACTGTACTATAGCCCATACCCTGCGCAGGGCAGCGTTCTGTGACTAACCTGACATCCTACAGAGACATCGACAACATTGTAAGCACTTATCTTCCTTCGCACTCATCAGAATGGAGGACCTGACCAGGTAGACGTGAGCCACAAGACTAAGTAGAGTACGCATCCTGGAGCCCTCACCCTTGTAAAGCCAGCCCCTTCATCTATAAATGGGGATGCGCTTCCTCCATCAGGGAGGACGGAAAAAATAGGACCGAACAATAGAACGCACTCATACACACATTCAAGCAGCTACGAAGCTCTTGACCACCTTTCAATCCTTCCATCAGAGACTTGGGACCAGTCCCTCTCTCGGCAGTTTGTATCCCTTACTACAGACCGTTCACGGTGCTAATAACACAAGCAGCAACAAACTGGACGTAGGGACGTTCTGCCCGAACCAGTATAAATCCTGTGTCCTTTAGCGCACCATCCGAGCCTAACGCGCATTACTATAAATTTACTTGCCGGTACTTGTACGAAACACCGACACCCCTAATGTTCATTCACCCCCTTATGGGTTGTCGCCAGCACCAGAGAATCCGGCATCCTATGAGCCTCTGTTACCCAACCGTGAGGTGGATGTGGAAGATGCGGTTGTGGTGCCCGATGCTCAATCCGTCCCTAATAAGGTTGGTGTATGTCATGGTGTCCGTGCAGAATGTGGGACTGATGATATTGTAGATGCCCCTCAGGAGATCCTTTTGACCCAGAATCATCCTAGTAAGTGATTTAGTAACACTTTGGCTCTCCTTATTCTTTGTTCATTTCATTCCTTTGTCTCAGTGTTATCCTTGTGCTTTAAATGCAGGAGACAATCATGATAATGATGGTTGTGCTCCTGTTCCTCCATCAACCAACGTGGACCCAGGGTTTATGGCCTCTAATAGTGTAGATGTTGATATTGCGGATGATGAGGAGCCTTATGGCACAGCAAGGGCCGTTGATTCTAATGATGACCGCCCAGTTACAGCTTTGAGCGAATAAGAAATGGAGCTCATCAGACGCTTGTGTCCTGATCGTGATCCACCGGTTCATGAATTCAGCGACCTTAGTCATTCTCAACGTGCTTATGGAGAAGGAAGAGATGATCAGCTGCTAGAGGCTCCTGAGGCCGATGGCAGCGTGGAAATTCAGTTGAGTATGGTTTTCAAGAACTTGCCCACCTTAAGAAGATGGCTACAGAAACATTCTATAAGACGTAAAAGACCATTCAAGGTGGCTACAGGTGAGATGCTGCTTTTCTGAATGAAGCGGGCATCAAGCTGTTTCATGCAGTCAAAGTATTTATATTTCCGAATGAAACGTCCAAGTATTAAGTATTAGAATAAGCCACTTAAATCTGCCTTTATATTTGCTTCTCCGTAGCTTAGTCTAAAAACAATACAATTATTCTGTTTTTATATATTATGAGCCAAACAATTTTTAAATTTCATTAAATCTATAAAATGAAGTTTTAACAGAGGTAGTTTACATGCTTAGGGCCCGTTCGTTTGGAGGAATTTTGGAGAAATCTGGAGGAATCTGGAGGAATTTGTGAGAGGAAAATACTGTTTCGGATGAAAAAAGAAGCGGATCAAGTCGTGTTTAGTTGGTAGGTTCTGTAATCACTTTCCAAGACACTGTACTTGTACCCTGCCACAAGCACTGTCGTTCCACATTTAAATGAGGCCGAAATCTGTCAATTTGTGTGTCTGTGTGTTTAGTTCGCTTAAAGGTTACTTATCTCTTCATTCATTCATTCCCAAATAGAGCCGGGATGGTCCTGTTTCATCATGCTGTTTTCAGCTTAGTCGGCATAAGCACGAGTCCTTGTTTAAGAAGACAGACAAATATTTTCATCCATGTAATTGTATTTGTTTTTTTTTTGCAGGACAACGCGCTGAAGCAATCTGTGATTGAGATCGAACGGTTTCCAAAGACAGGCGTGGACGAGCACACATTAAACAACTTTCTTGGAGTAAGTCGACACTAGCCCTCTCGTTGTTTTATGCTTAAGTAAGTTGTTTGAGCTATGATTTTCTACTTAATATCTTTGCTTCTTTGCATGACAGAAGCTAGCACGTGACCTCGTTTAACTACCTATACAATATTAAACTCAATATTATGACAACAAATAATAAAACTAATGACACTATGAAAGGTCCAATAATAGAGCACATTAATCAACATAACAACATTTGAAGTACATGGCGACAAACTAAAAGTGCATTACATGACAACACAATACAAAGTCCAAGATTAGACAACATTGTTTGTGAATATACTATAGAAATAGCAAGTTATGAAGACTACTGAGTGCAACAAGACCACTTTCCCTTCCTCTAGGCATCGGGATTCTCCTCCATCAGTGTCTTTGCTCGCTACGCACGCTCAAGCTTTCCCTCCCTTTCCTCCCTGTGTGAAGCAACACGTCTCTTTTCCTCCTCTTCCTTGTGCTTCTTTTCTAGAGCCTGCTCTCTGCGTCTCTTCTCCATCATCTCCTTGTCCTCTGCCTCCCACTGTAACAGTTCTGCATCCACTCCTTGTCTTTTGGCTTGATCTTAGTGTCGATCCACTGCTCAAAATCACAGAGCGGTGGAGGGGTCTGCAACAAATACAATTGTTACAAAACAAATAAATCATGCAAGACTTTATTTGACACAAAATAAATATTAAACAACATCAATTTCTCACCATCTTGTTAATGCGGCACTGACGAAGTGTAGGCTCAAACGTAAAATTGGCACGCATCCAATACCTCTGTCTATACATGTCCTCTTCATTGGATTTGGCTACCTTGCAACGATCACCGCAAAAGCACATGGGCACTGGAACACCACTAGGCAGAGGCAACGGGTCGAATGCATTTCCGGTCATCCGGCCATAACTACAATTGAACATAAATACAAAAAATAAAACATAATATAACACGATGATAAGAGATTACCTTGGCTTACTAGCTTTACCACTCATTGGCATCCTACCGTCACATAATACAAAAAATAAAAAATCACTTCAAACATTAGGTACTAACATATCTAGGGTTACAAAATAGACGTAATATATACCAAATCAATGCGTAAAATTTGATAAGGGGAGAGATGATACCTTGCTCGCGAAGATGTATAGATCAAATCCAAGTATCCAAGGTCAAATCCATCGATTCAAGAGATTGAACGGGGTAGGGAGAGGAAGAAACAGAGAGGGGGATGAAGAAATGAGAGCAGCGTCGGTAAGGAAAACTAGGTTTTGGGTTTTGAATCAATGCTCGGCGCCAAAATCTGTGGCGTCGAGGTACCGGCCACGTAAACGCCACCTAGGATGGCTTGCTATGCTCGGCCAGGCACCTCGACGCCAAGATCTGTGGTGCCGAGATGTGTTACCTCGGCGCCGACCCCTAAGGTCCAAAGATGAGTTTAAGTCCCCCAGGGAGCCAAACGTAAATTTTCTTTAAAAAATGACCAAATTGTAAAAAAATTATGGGATGGGCTGTGGTTTTTTCTTTTTTTCGTGGAATGAGGGCGAGGCAATTTTCGTGGCGGGCTGCGGCTTGCGCGGAAGGTTCGAGGTGAGGGCAGCAGCGAGGAGGATCGGACGTATGGTATTGCTTGTCGGTCTGATGGGACGGATGGAAGAGGGTTGGTGGTGGTACTGTTTTTGGGAACAGTGGTCTGTGAGAGGAGGCCTGGTATTTAGGACGCGTTTGGCGCTGCTCCTGGCGGCCCCAGCTCCTCACCTCGGGGGTACTGTAGCAACACTGTAGCAGGAGTCGTTTCGAAAATCGAGGCACAAAATGAACTAAAAAGAAGCTGAAAAGAGGAGGAGCCGGCGAAGCCACGATTTCGAGCTCCGCCGGCTCCGTGCTACAGTGCATGAACAGTACCGGAGCCGGAGCCTCCCGGAACTCCTCCAAACGGGTCCTTAGGAATCAGGATAGATAGGATAGATTGTCTCAATTGTTCATTGCAACGATACTCTCTAGTTAAAATGCACTACAAGTTTTCATCAATATCTGGAGAATAAAATCGCAGCGCATCGTTGCATTATCGACATTGTCTCTTGAAAATTGTAAATCCACAACTTCCCTCTTTTTTTGGCGTCTTTACAGGTCACGGAAAGGGACCTTAGTGTAAGTACACTGGAAGCTGAAAATCTGCTTCCTTTGTTCGTGTGCTGCTCTTCTGCCATTCGCCCTCGTAGCACACTTCATTTTCTTTCCTGCTTTTAGATTGGCACGTAATCTATTGTATCATACAGCACTAAAATAAACAGCAAGCATATATCTTGTCGTTTATAATATTGGAATCGTTCCTTGACACTTGTACTCCCTCCATTCTAAATTATAAGTCATTCCAAGAACCTTAGAGAGTTAAAGTATCTCAAGTTTGACTCAAAATTATAGAGACAATTACAAAAACTTTTGACATCAAATAGGTATAGTATGAAAATATAATTAATGAATAATCTAATGATACTTAGTTGGCATCATAAATGTTATTATCTTGTCATGTAAATTGAAGCTTCCTACACCAAACTCTAAGGATGAAAGGGTTTTCACAAAAATGGTGCGCCTGGGTTGAGCAGTTTACGCAAGGCGGAAATGTTAATATTAAGGTTAATGACCAATTAGGATCCTACTTCCAAACAAAAAAAGGCTTACGGCAGGGTGACTCAATGTCGTCGATACTATTTAATATAGTGGCGGACATGCTACCCATACTAATTGCTAGAGCAAAGGAAGCAGGTCAGGTAGAAGGGGTTATTCCTCATCTTATTCAAGATGGCCTGTCTATTCTCCAATACGCGGACGACACGGTGATTTTTATGAGCCATGATGTTGAGAAGGCGGTAAATATGAAACTGGTACTTAGTACCTTCGAGCAACTATCGGGGCTTAAAATAAACTTTCACAAAAGTAAAATCTTTTGTTTTGGTAGAGCAAAATGTCACACCACAAAATTTTTAATTTTGGGTTGTGCATAGAATACACTAAATAAAATGAATTATTTTAATATTTGGATAAAATTTACCAAGTTTAGTTTGAGCTAGCGCAAATTTAGTTATATGAAAAATGTGAATTTTCAAAGTTATCTAATTTTGACGGGCGTTTGGATGATGTGATGTTTGCTTGTTGTTTCTTTATGTGTTGAGAGTGAGCAAAGTCTTTAAAATATATTAATAGATCGATTTTCCTTCTTCAGCGCGCCTTTATCTTTTTGTACAATCAAATTTTTTGTTTCTCGGCTCAAGTTTTCATTGGAGCTTCCTAAAATCTTTTCTTTGTAACGTAAATCACTCCTTTCAGTTCCCCATCCGCCAATCAATCTCTACAAGCTTCTCGGGAATTTTTTTCAGCTTTTTCTAGAACTTGTTCCTACTTGTTTATGGGCATAATTTAATTTTTAGATACTCCAAATTATTTATTATGGGCTCCAAATACTTTATTTGGGTTCCTCATATTCCATAATGTCTCTAAAATTTCTCCCGATTTTTTAGAGCTTTCGGAGTATTTTTCGTGGCTTAAATAATAATTCTAGACTTTTCTAAATTATTTTATCCACGGAATTCATTAATTCTAAAAATAATAAATCTCTCATTTTTTTCAACGCTCAAAACCCATATGCAATAATCCTAATAAATTCTAAAGGCCCATGCATTTATTTACTAATGGGCTTTAATGATTATTTAGGCCTATTAGTAAATATTGAGGGTGCAACATCAATTAGTACCATACCGCTAGTTGACGTAGATGTGGGGAGTTTTTCTCCCTATATATGTGTACCAACTCCTTGGACAAAGCACACTAAAACTACCGTAAGGGGAATTCCTAGTTTGAAAAATCCCGCGTGTAGTAAATTAGATTTTTCTCCTCCTTCTCTCGCCGTCGCCGCCGCGCTGTCTAGCCCGACCATCTTCTCCTTCGTGCAACAAGTCGAGCCCACCCCTGCGCAGCTGTTGTTGCTATGGCCGTGTTGTGATTGTACGGGAGGCCAAAGGATGAAGATGGGGTAATTACGAAATTACCACCAGTTCGTAATATCGTTGTCGTATATTCGTTTTAAGTCCGTTTCGAGTCGTTCCAATTGCGTTAGATTCGTATCGATGTGATCTACATGCTAGTGTCGTTGTTTTTCATGTCAAGTGACTTTTATATACATGCTTAAATATTAATTTGATTAATATACATGCAACTAGTTGTTATATATAAAAGCAACATATTTATATACAATGCTCTTTTGCAAATAAGTTTTAACATGACTAGTTGCTAATATAAATATGTTTCTAAATTATAATATGTTTATTCTAAACACACATCAAATTTGATTAGATGTTCTCACATGACAGTTTGTATTTGCAAGTTAAAGTTGAATTGACATAAATGATATCAAAATATTTATAAATAAAATATGATTAGCTTCAACTCAGTTTTTAAGTATAAATATGATTTATTTAATCTAAATTAATGCTACTCACATAGTTTTTCCTAATTAACATAAATCAAGCTTATAGTCTTCTCTTTTCTTTTATAATATAAAACCTGTAGTTGTTTCTTTTTCATCGTAGCTCCGATTAGCGTGCTTTTCACGTCTGTGTGTTCGTAGCAACGTATAGAACATCTTTAAAACCTTTTCACTTGCTGTTATTATGGTTGATGTACTGTTTTAATTTAGATCTATTGCTTACTTCGTGTATGATTGCATGGATGCTTGTGTGGTGCTTTATAATCCTGTCCAGTCGATGAGTTATACGTGGTGAATCAAGAAGCAGATCTGTGAAGTTTTGGACTTGAAGAAGGATCTAAGTTTAAGACAAGTATAGCATGGGATCTTTCTTGTTGTCCTATTCACCTTAATATCATTTTAATTATATGCATGTGTCTACCTTAACAACCGTAGTAATTTTCCTAGCTATTTGATATCCTGGATTCCTTGATTCCTATGGGTTATTACATTGGGTAGTATGATGCTAGTGCTCAACTACAACCATGATCTTGTAACTTAACTAATGGTATATGCAATAAACACTAAAAGATGCTTTTTAGCAACATAGAACAAGGGGGCTAGAGCATTTGGCTGTTTTTATGATGCTCCAGATTCCTCTCCCTAAGAACTTATCTGTAAGTGATCATCCAGGACTTACAGTACAGCTATGAGGGCTATATAGCTCTGACTTTAGCTCAGTATGAGGACCTTTTTCTAGCTTGTTAGTGGTTATCTTTATTGACATAAGAATGGCTTGATAAATCAGGGTATAGTGCAGCCTCTATCCCCTTGTGTATAGGCTGCGCGTCATTGTGCTATCAGGCAAGGGGGCTCTACATCTGTTTGCCGAGTGAATCTAATGGCCCTAACTTGTTAGACGAACCTTTGAAAGGCTTCATAGTGAACCCTGCCGACCTTCCTAGGTAGTGGGTCAAGAGGCGGATCACCTTGGGCGAAAGGGTAAATCACGACTCAGAGTGAAAAGTGTACAACCTCTATAGAGTGTAAAACTGGTATATCAGTTGTGCTCACGGTCACGAGCGGCCTTAGGACCCTTACGGAATAGATGATGAACACTGATGATAAAGATGATAAAGATGCTCATTAATGGTTAATTATTTATGATATTCATTATTCATGTTTACTTATGTGTTTACATGGGCCTATGATAAACTTGTTGCTACTCTTATGCTAAAATTATGACCATTAAAAGCTAATCACAGTTAAACCAGTGCTAGCCTTTTGAGCCTCATGAATCCCATGTTATATTTGTTGAGTACGACATGTACTTACGCTTGCTTTATTTTTCAATTATTTGGATAAAAATCCCGGATGGATACCAAATTGCTAGAGTTTAGAGGAATTAGGCTTGTGATCAACCAGTCAGTTGTCCCTATGAAGTTAGAGTCTTCACCCAAAGATCGGAGTTATCTTTCCGCTGTTGTTGTCTAAGGTTATATCCTTTATACTAAGTACGTTATATATTGAACATTGTCATGAACTGAGAGAGCTTGTTGATGGCAAAGGAGACGTCATGACGAGTCAAAGAGAGATATTGTAAGGACCCTAAGAGCTTGACGGTATAATTTTGGATCAGCCGGTGGCGAGCCATCTGATAATTTATGCACTTCAGTAGTAGCAATAGGCGTTGAGACATCCTTGGCATCAGCCATGTTAAGTTGATGCAAGAGGTCACTGATATACTTCCTTTGAGATAAGAACAAACCATTAGCAGTGTAGTGAGCTTCAACTCCAAGGAAATAAGAAAGCTGGCTATATAGAGAATCATTTGGCAAGAGTAGAGATAAAAGCATATCATAGATATGCTTGATGATCATGCTTTCCTTTGATTCTCTCAGTATCTATTACTGCCCATATTTTAGCATGCTACTAACATTCACCTAGCTTATCTTATCTCAATATCATCCCTACTTTATGATGACTGCTTCGATCAGGCATGAGGTTATTATAGTATTGGAAATGGTAATGTTTTATGCCAACCTCTTTGTTTGACACCTACTTGATTGAAATACCTTCTCTTTCTCCCTAGTAATAACAGTATCAATGTAACCCTTTTTTGTAGCTATATGTGAGATTTGACTTCCTAGGGCTCACATATGGTGTATCTGGTTTTGTTCTTAAAACCGGGTGCTACACAAAAGAGCATAAGGTGTTTTATTCATAGCTGTTTGGCTGTCATATTGGGAAATACCCCTTTTGTTATCTTGGCATACCTATGCACACTAGAAAACTAAGCAATAAAGACTAGCAAATAATTGAGAACGGAATTGAAAAGAGGCTCAATGGGTGGAAAGGGAAAATGCTTCTGATAGGAGGTCGTTTAGTTTTAATAAACTCAGTACTCTCTAGTCTACCGATGTTTATGATGTCGTTTTTCGAACTCCCAAGAGGAGTGCTAAAAAATTGACTGTTTCAGACTGAGATTCTATTGGCAGAATGACCAACACAAACACAAATATAGATTAGTTAAATGGAAAATTTTGTGTCAACCAAAAATTCAAGGTGGCCTAGGAACACAGAATCTGGACATACAAAATAAATGTTTGTTAGTAAATGGCTTTTTAAGTTGTTAAATGAAGATGGCATGTGGTAGGAACTTTTGAGGAATAAATATATCAAAGATAAGACTGTAGGGAGTTGCATCAAAAAAACAACAGACTCTCATTTCTAGAAAAGCTTGATGAATGTTAAAGACACTTTTATGGGTTTCGGTTCTTTCAAGGTGAAAGACAGGGACACAAACCCTGGTTCTGGGTAGACACTTGGTTGGGTAACCAGCCACTAAAGGACAAATTCCCCTATTGTTCAATATTATGAGAAGAAAACAAGATTATGTGGCAAAAGTACTTAGCTCAACCCCACTGAACATTTCTTTTCCGTCGGAATTTATTGGGTTAGAACCTAAGGAATTGGCATAGAATCATTGCCTCTTTACATGATGTGAACGTACAAGGGGGATAGGGATGCTTTTGTTTGGGCTCTACATTCATCAGGAATTTTTTCCGTCAAATCTATGTATGCTGCGTTGGTTAACAATGGGGTTAGAGTAGTCACAGGACATATGGCAAATTAAAATTCCTACAAGAATAAAGATATTTTTGTGGTACATAAAAAAGGTGTGACTTTAACTAAAGACAACCTTGGTCGACTAAAATTGGAATGGTGATACGAGGTGTAGCTTCTGTCACTCACCAGAAAGTATTCAACACCTTTTTTGGATTGTTTCTATGCCAAATTCTTGTGGCGTGCTATACATTTAATATTTGGGATATTGCCTCCCCAGAGTATAGATGACTTGTTTAATAGGTGGTCCAAGATAGGTTCTTTTTAGGGGAACCCACTGGCTCCGTCGATGGGCAAGGCTATAGCGGTGTGATGATCAACGGGACCAGCTGATCCTAGCAGGGCATCATCTAGAGACATCGGCCTTGTATTTTTTGGTTCCAAAGGGTGGTTGTCAAATAGGTCTATTGGTCTCGTTTAGTCAAAAACTTTACTTTGTTCATTTGTGTGGGTGGCTGTAAGATGGAGTTCTTTATAGCTCGTGTGCTATCCTATGGGCCGAACCTTGTAATAATTGGCATGATTCTACCTGTTGGTAGATGAAGCCAGGTATGAACTATCCTTTATCTAAAAAATATAAATTTGGTCAAACTTGAGATGGTTTGATTCTCCAAGATTCTTGAGTAACTTATAATCTGAGATGGAGGGATTAGTATGTTGTGTGGTAAGTGACTTACAGAATGATTCTGCTAGGGTGCTTCTGAAAGCCAGTGCCGGCCCTAGGGGTAGGGCACGAGTTGCGATGGTCGAGGGGCCCAATCGAAGAAGGGGCCTAAGCCTAGGTATACAAACCCCTAGGTCCTATAGTCCATTAGACATTAGCAAACTAATGAGAATAGAGACATAGAACTGGCCAGGCGGCCCAAAAAGACAACATCGATATTTCTTTCTAGTTTCCTTTCCCCACAGGCCCTCGGGTAGAGAGGATGATGAGGAGTCACGCTGCATACATCACACTCTAATTGTGAGTTCACGACGTGCGCCTCACACACGTGGAGCTGGCGAGCCACGCCGCCGCGAAGAGCTAGACTACCGGAGACACGGACACGGCGCACAAGGACGGCGACTAGGCAGGGCTCCACGACGACGACATCTTGATTCTTGGCTTCTTACGAATTGCGATCACCGATCAGTTGTTTAGGCCCAAGGTATTTTTTTCCTTTTTATTTTTAATCCAAATTAATTATTTGTATAGTATTCCAGACTTCTAGTACTTTGTACCCATATAAGTCATATTTTTCTTCTAATTTAGGTGTTAGAATTTTAGAATGTTTTCTAAGAAACATTTATCATGGGTGAGAAAAGAAAACGAATATATTGCTTTTTTAATCTACATTGTTCCTCGATAATTATCATACATCTACAAATATATTGCTTAATCTACATTGTTCCTCGATAATTATCAGACATGTTAAATTTAAAATGTTATTGAATTTGCTTTCGTTTTGCAAGTAAAATTAGGTGCATATATATTATAAAATTGTATACATGGTCAAGAGGGGTTGTTGCTGACGAGATCGCCAGAGGACCCTTAAAATCCTAGGATCGACACTGCTACAAGCTCGATATTTCATCGTTAGATAACACCTCTTGCTTTTGCTACAAAATTTGTTGGGGTTAATTGTACCGATTAGGTCACAATCACAAGTCTGCGGCACCGGTTGAAATGCTGTGAATTGCCACATATCCTATGTATTATTTTCGAGTTTCGACCGGGACAACATCAGGAGATTAGGTGAATTCTTATGGACCATGCTACGCAGGCAAGCAAAGCAACAGAAGCCTCAACTGAGAAGTCTTCGCAGAGCATTCATGAATAATCTAGCAGACTAGGACATCTAGCATAATCATGTATTGAGAGGTTTCTGACTGAAGTTCTTGCGAAGCAAAATCACCACACCGTTCCATTATTCCACTGAGAATGAGTATCGGTAGGGATGCATTTTTTTTCTGTAGCCTTTAGGCTGTGACCACATATCTCTTCTCTTTTGGATGCATAGTCTACAGGTCTAGTGAAGGAAAACGAATTTTGTCACCTACATCAGTTATCTTCAAAAAAGTAGAAAATGAAGGGTTACCAAAAGCTCAAGTACAATGGCTTCTGTTTCAACTCCTGAAACTCCCGCTGTTGGAAATGTAAGTTACCCCCATGCATGCATGAAAGCAAAGCAATGTTCCTTGGAGCAGGTGGGGTTACTGTCTTTTTTATTTTTTGGCCTTTTTTTTGGAAAGATTCTCACAAATACGCCCTGGCAGTAAGATTTCAAAAAATAGACCCTGACCTCGGCGCCGTCGCTATTGGTGCCAAGGTTACACGACTCGGCGCCAGCCAAATTGGCGCCAAGCTCCTCGCCCACGTCGGTGTCGGACGCATGTGTGGCATTGACGTGGATGTGAACTGACAGCTAGCATGGCGTCATGCTTGGCGCCGTAGATCTTGGAGCCAAGCATGGCGCCAATGATCTTGGCGTCAAGACTGCTTACACGTGGGACCGCTTCCTTTTCTTTCTTCCTTCCTTCCTTTCCTCTCTTCCTTTCTCCTCGGTCCTTTCTCAGTCGGCCCGAAGCCTCCCGCCGCCGGCGATGCCCCGCCCCGAGTAGCCGTTGCCAGATACGAGAGAGGCGCCCCATCCCGCTCAGGCCCGCGCAGCCTCCCCGTTCCGCCTCTGCCCCATCCCCAGGCGCTGCGCAGCGCGGGCCGGCCACCCCGCAGCCCCGCTGCCCCGCCGCGGTCGTCCCGCTGGCGCCCGGCCTGCCACGGCCGCCCAAGCAAGCGAGGCCTGCACGCCCCGCCGCGACCGGCGCCCCCCGCCTGCCCCAAGCCACTGGGCCAGGCGCTGCTGCCTCCCCGTCATACCGTCGTCCGTACGCGTTTGCCGTCCCCCGGTGCCGCGTCTCGCAACCTGTCCACCGCGCCCGGCGCCTCCTCCTGCTCTCCACCGTGTCGTGCACTACCATCGTTGGACAGGTAAATTTCAGTGTGTATGCAATGTAGTTAATTAGTGAGGTTGAATTGTTCTGTAGTAGTTAGTTTATTGATGTACTTAGGTTGTTAATGTGATACCCTATTTAGTTTAATTAGTTGGTGATATAGAGATTAGGTGATAACCTAGTTACACTATTTACTTAGTTAGTTAGCTATCTATTTAGTTAGTTATAATAACTTATTTAGTTTAATTAGTTGCTGATGTATTGATAAGGTGATAACCTAGTTGTTGGACATGTATGTAGCTAATTACTATGTTATTTGCCAAGCTAGCAGTTACCTAGTATCTAGTTGTTGGCACGTAATTTGGACTAAACAAAATGTGTTTGGATTTGTGTATGAAATAGATGGACAACCTAGTGAGCATATATCATGGAGGCACCAGTAGAAAGAGATCGTTATGGATATGTTGAGTTTGTTGACATGCAAAACATGCCTGTGTTATTCAATGAGAAGCCTTCATTTTGTGAGTTGGTTGCAAGGGCTCAGGAGGAGCTATATTGCCATGATGATGAGGACATCAGCAGTTGAGGGTGTACTTCACCTAGGTTCCCCTCCCAACATGCTAAGGAATATGATCCCAATTGGGTGTGTGGATCAGTGGAAGAACTATGTGAGATCAGGCTACGAAGAGCCAGTTCCAAAGTCTAGATGTGGTTGTGCAGTCGGGTGTTAGTTGATCCATCCCTCATGGGTTTTTCCCGCCAATGGGTCAGCAGGACACACTTTGACCCTCCCGTCCTAGAACCTGATATGGATGAGAAGGTTGCAGTCTATGGTTCTCGATGCCTAATCTGCCCCCAAATGAGGTCCATATTGCTGAGGTAGTTGGAGATGCTTGTTGGCCTCATGATGCTGTGGCAGATCCTCTCTAGGAGATCCCTTTGACACAGAATCATCCGAGTAAGTGTATTTTCTGCATAATTCTATGGAGCTTACTCATTTTTTCATCCATTTATCTCATTCATCCCTTGTATTTTCAGCTTATGTTGCATGAGACATTCCAAACGATGTGGATGTTCCTCCTGTTGATGCTCATGTAGCACTATGGAGATGAATTTTGTGCCTCCAATAGTGTTGATTCAGAGCCATATGAGATTGCAAGGGCTATTGATTCTGATAATGATCGTCCTATTGGAGAGTCGACAGGAGAGTGATATTGAGATGTTGAGGCGTATATTCCCCTGGCCGCCAGTGATCCTAGAGTTCACGAGTTCAGTGATCTTACTCATTCTGATCAGGCAGTTTGCAGAAGGACAGTGATGATGAGCTACAAGAAGCTCTAGAGGCTGGTCCTAGCCATGGCAATTGAGAAGGGTAGGGTTTTCAAGAACCTCCTTGCATTGAAGAGGTGGTTGCAGGCATTTACAGTGATACGCAAGAGGCCTTACAAGGTCCTGCATTTCTATGTGGAGCAGCTGTTACATGGTTGTGTGTGATAAGGAACATGCTGCCCATGGAGGGTTTGTACAAGGAAGCAAAAGGTCACCGGAAAGTGGAAGGTCACAGAAGTTGTCAGGGGCACATACTTGTGCTTCACATGACCTCAACACGAAGCATTGGCAGTTAACATCTACCCTCATTGCCAAGCGGTTGATGGGAATATTGCAGGGAGAGCCCAACATGAAGGTCAGGACAATTATTAGGACAATTAAGGAGGTGTATCAGGGTTATGCGATAACTTATGGTCAAGCTTGGAGGGATAAGCAACAGTGCATGGAAGATGATATATGGGGACTAGGAGGATGAGTACGAGCAACTGCCAGTACTTCTCAATGCAATCAAAGCTGGTGAATCTAGGCATGTATTATGAGTACATCCCAAAGTCCAAACGCATGGAAGGATGGGAGGCAGATATTCTTCCATACTTTCTGGTGCTTCCCATAGTGTGTTGAGGCCTTTAGGCACTGCCAGTCCCATCTTCACCATTGATGGTATGTTCTTGATTAGCAAGTACAAGGGCATACTTCTTATAGCCATATCCTATGATGCAAACAACAAGCTGGTTCCTTTAGCATTTGCTTTGGTTGAGAAGGAGAACAATGACAATTGGGGATGATTCTTGAGGCTAGTTCGGATACATGTGGTAGGGCCTAGCAGGGAGGTTAGAGTCATATCTGATAGGACACCAATGGCATATTTAATGCCATGTGAGAGGAGATAGAGGGGTATGCACCTTTGCACCATCGTTGGTGTACTCGACACCTTGCCAAGAATCTACTCCGGAAGGATGGTGTGAATGATAACTTTGATCTTTTCTAGGAGGCAGCTCGATAGCTTGAGGATAGGTACTTCCAGAAAAAGTTGGAGCAGGTTAGAACCGCTTCAAATGTTGAAGGTAGACAATGGCTCACAAGGTTGATGAGAGATTTGGAGAAATGGACAAGAGCTCATGACCTCGGTGGATGGAGGTACGAGTTTCAGTGTAGCAACATGGCCGAGTCATTCAATAAGTTGTTGTTGGGGATACGTGGAATGCCCGTGAATGCTATCATGCAATTCACCTTCTACAAGCTTGTTGCCCAGTTCAACGATAGACACGCCCATGCAATGCAGTTGCAGAGTGATGGAAAGAGATGGGCTCCAAAAGCAGAGGCACAACTAGAGAAGGCCAAGGAAAGGGCTGCCACACATGAGGTTACATGTTTTGACCACACCACATTGAGGTATGAGGTCAAGCATACCGGTGGTACAACGTCCAATGGTGAGGTCCATCAGTATTATCTTCAATCTTTGGCTCCATTGGTAAGCATTTGTTCATGCGCTTGCCTTTAACATGTAAAATTGCTTTACCTAAAATGTAGGTGGCGCCCTAAGACTCACAGCTTTCACTTGGCTTTCGAGGAGATGATAGTCACACTCAAGGACTGTCAGAACATGCTAGGTCTAATGATTCGTGGGAGGGCAATGATAGGGCCGTGCAGGTTAGAAGGTTGGAGAGAATGAGTAGAGGCCTTCCTTGGGCGTGAGGTTGGTGACACTAGGGCTCACACTACTGGAATTTTGATCTCCTGGCTCTAGACAGAGTTTGCACAGTGCCCTCAGTTTATAGACGATGAGACATTTGGGTACTACTATAGGGCATGGATCCTACACTTATTTGCCTATGTTCTACTCCCCGACGCAATAGGGGACGCTACGTCATGGATGTGGGTCCACTACTTTATTGACTAGGACCAGGCGGGTTAGTATAGCTAGGGCTCTGTAGTGTTGGCTATCCTTTACCACTAGCTTTGTGAGGCATGTTGTTGGTCTTTATCCTTAGCCTCACTTGGTGGATGCATGTACCTACTCTAGTTGTGGATGTGGTCTCATCTTCTTGTTGGCCGTCCCGTTGTGATGGCTCATTGTGATTGGTTCCTAGGTCAGCCTGCACATCGATAGCCGACGTGGGCATACCTTTGGGACCAAGTTAGAGTTCCACACGCGAGGATGGACCGGGCTTACAAAGAGTTCACGAACGAGCTTGACAGGCTCACAGCCTCTAGTGTAAGTAAATATTAGTTCCCATGGTGATTGGAAATGCTTTAGTATGCCATCTGACATCTTGTTTGGACATGTTGTAGGTGGCGTGGGAGCCATACGATGGAGAGAGGGCACTTCCTTTTAGGTTGAGCATCATCTATGGGTGCGACAATGACCTCTATAGGATGAAGTGACCTTTAATCTGCTTCTATGCTGTCGAGTTCCACCTACCGGATAGAGTTGCACGCCAATTTGGAGTAAGGCAACTTTGGCCAACTGATCCGTTCTCGACTGGAGTTTATTTACACAAGTAAGTGCTCTCATGTTTCAATTGTCCCATTGTAGTCCATTTCATTAGTTCCTGTTTGAGATGAAGTAATGATGACTGTTGATGGCCACTAACGTTGAATATAAACCATCAACATAACCGGAATATACACTTAATTCCATCGCCAAACATAGGTTTAGGGGTTTAAACTAATGAATTCCACAAGCTTTGGTGATTTATATATTGCAGGAGGATTTATCTAGAAAAATAGCACCGGGTCCACTGTCATACTCTCCAAACAAGCAAACCGACATAAGAAAGAGATTTGACTCGCATCCCCAACACTAGAAGACACGAGAAGGCGAACCCCTGAAGGAGGGGGCACCTGGCATAGAGCATGGCCGACCAGCCATGCCCCTTGGCTGGCCGGCCACCTCTGATCCCACTTGTCAGCCTCCTTCATACGTCGGTCCTCCACCGCCTTAAGGATTGTATCTATGCCGTTGATCAAGGTCGGTTTGATCTGAGGGCTCTGGTTCATTGCTTCGGCCTATATAAATAGCCCTGTACCCCCTGAGGCAAAGGCATCCTAAAACCCTAATTCATATTCTCTAGTCAGGATCAATTGAGAGGGGTCCCATGAAAGAATCAGCCTCTCAGAGTCAGCTATCAAGAAAAGATTAGTCCTCATTAGGATCTAGTCTTTGTATACAAATAGAGAGAGAGTAAGGGAAGAGTTTGGAGGGAGTGTCGGCCAGTTGGTGCTACCTCTACGGCTTGTACTTTGGCGGATCTAGGCTTCTCTAAGTCTACATCTGAGATACTTTTGGTAATTGATTTCTATTTAAAGTAAGTTTTATGCTCTATTGCTCATGGGTTCATAGTTCTTTTGAGTGCTCTAGTCATGTTAGGTCTTTGGATTAGAGTAGTAATCATAGCATAAGCGTGGTGCTTAGGCTATCGGCTACCTATGTTTGCTCCCTGCTTTTCTAGTTGTGTGGTAGCAGCGGTTGGTGACAGCCACGTCTATCCTTTGTAGTCCACACCGAATTGAGTAGGTTCTTAAATTAGGACTGTTGTCATGTTGGTAGAGTTATCTTTTAATAGTGCTTTACCATCCAAGTGGCGTCTCGAAGTGAATATTAGAATCATAAGCCTTGCTTTGCATAGGGTCATAACCATAGGAATCCTCTCTACTCATATCTTAAACCTTGATTGCTGTCGCAGAACCGACCAATTTATAAGAATACAAGTATAATGGCAATCCGCAAGCGGTTGCACTGTCATACTTGAACCCATATAAACCCGGTAGTCCGTCGAGTACCACGACGGGTCTCGATAAACGATTTACAACAACCAAGATCGTACAGGATTCAACGTACATGCCACATATTACATAAAGTTCACAGATACTTTTCATCATCAGAGTACGAATAGAAAGTTATTACAAACCGAGTTTGATAATTAAGGCGGAAGCAAATAAGTTCGAAGATAAGTTTCCAACGTAGTTTGATACAGTGCCATGCCAGATCACGATCCACAAAAGCAAGGATAGGAATTACTAAGGAAACCTGCCCAAGGCTTACTCCTCATCCACAACGGGATAGAAGCAACTCTTGCAATAACCATGATACACAGTGCCATCTGCAACAATGGGAAAATAAACCCTGAGTACGAGAAGGTACTCAGCTAGACTTACCCGTCATGAACCAGAAATAAAATGACTCCAAGGATCATGCAAGGCTGTATAAGTGGACGTAACTTGACAACATTTTGCGAAAAAGGCAATTACCCATTGTACAATTATGATTCCTTTATCAAGTTAATTATAACTAATCCATTTCTAGATTAGCAACTATCCTGTGCCAAACATGTGGTATATCATTTAGAAGCATCCAATAGTAACCATAGCAGGTATTGTAATTCCATATTCATCTGAACCATCATGTTTCATAATACAGTTACTACGATGTTGGAGCTAGCCAAGTTTCTCACTATCCGGGAGAGACGGCGATTCGAATCGATTTTCACCAGCTGGGAAGTTTATTCCTAACACAAACCCAGATCCTATCAGCCACGATAGTCTTAGGTCACCTTTGGTACAACTCCGGTACACATTTCGCGGGTTCGTACTGCGCCGCACAATCTGGAACACCTAGATGCCAGGATGCTCAGGCCAAGCCTGCCCTTGGGCTCAGTCTGATCGTTCCCCGGAAGGAGCGCACAACAGAACGATTCCCGGCCTGAGTTGAATTACTCGGCTTCGCGGTCAGAACGAATTATCCGGCCAGCTAAGTGAGAGGCATGCGTTCAATCTTGTCAGAAGTTCCAACAACGGTACGGTCCTTGATCGACACAGACGGGGATAGATCCACACCCAAGACCTCCATGCCTTGTTGCTTTCTATCGACCTCCCGTCCGGTCTCAATTTACTTTTACCTCATGGTTCTGTTCCACGATAGCAGATATAGCCAACCGTGCTCCGGTATCCACCTATATCTCGCAGGTGACTAGGACATCACCCGACTTCTACCGGTCTAAGCATGGCTAAGCATATATATTCGATCCTGGACCTATACCGGTTAAAGGTGATAATATCTGGACAAGGAATTGTACATGCATCAAGTGGTTTCATTCAACTCTTATAACCTAATGCATCAATCATAAATACGTAAGTAAACATTTGTAAATTACTGGGAGACTTATAATGCTCCGGGGCTTGCCTCGCAGAAAGGAAGTAGGGCGATGGTCAGGGCACTCCGGAAGCTCTTCAGGGTTCTGCTCCACGCCTTCGGGAGCTGCGGCTTGCGGATCCTCCTGCGGGTTCCCTTCCTCTGCTTCTTCGAATTCTAGCAACGTGATCTCTTCCTCCGATCCTAGATGCATGAGTATGGTATGAGTATTACGAATGCATAATGTTAACAAGTACATCGTGTTGTTGAGTAGGTGCATATCTCTTCTCGATTACTACTTAACTACTTCTACAATGCATCGACTAGCACCATAACAGTAGCTACTTGTTTCACTCATAACTGGAGTTCTACAAATCCAAAAGCAGTGATCCTGGACTTTCTGGAAAGCTTATCAAATTCTCTACAACTTTGTTATTAACCATTTTTACAGTCTACATCAGTTTCAACATGTAACTCCTCACACTCTAGAATCAGTCCGGAAATGATTTAACATGCAATATAAAGTAAGACTACTTCTACTTTAGGTAATCATTCATAAATTGACAACCTAGAACCTACCAACAGTTTAAGCATACCAAACATAGTTAAGATAATATAATGGCAAAGCCCAAACTATTTATTAATTTGCCTTTATTATTTTATTTAGATATCTAGGTTAAATAATAAATATATATCAGATGTGCTGAATAAATTCTCAAAAATTTACAGAGCCTTACTAATGCTATCAAAGGACTACTATAAAAATTTCATGTCATTTTACTAAGTAGAACATTCTATACAAAAATGATAAGGAAGCAAGGCTTGAAATAGCATAAATGGAAAATCCTATTGAAAAGTGTCAAGCAACAGATTTCTTATTTTTCCTAACATCCATATGGTACTAGTATCACCTCCAACAAATTTCATGAATTTTGGACTCATAATTAATTTATAAAAATTCATGCAAGGATTAACTATTTATAAAAGAAAAATCTATAACTATAGATCTACACATGCACTGGTCCTCAAATTTTTATCCAAGCTCATATATGACAAGAATAGCCTACCACAAAAATTTCATAATTTTTGGAGCACAGGAACTCTAGATATAAAATAAACAAATTTGAATGCATTCAAAAGCACATTTGAAATCCCTATTTAAATCTTCCAGAAATTTCTACTGTTGAAACCAAGAACATATTTTTCCTAAATACTACACTTCCTAAGCAACACAATCATATTTATTTCACCATTTTAGGAGCTACCAAACTAAAGATACAAAAATAACAAAACAAATCAAAAACTGGATTCAAAATGAGTTAGCCTACACTACTGCTGTCGCTGACAGGTGGGACCCGCTGGTCAGGGGACCCCACGCGTCAGTGACACGGAACAGGGCAGCGGCGCTGCGCGGTGCTGGCGCGGCCAGAGCTCGCCGACGGCGAGGTTGCCGGCGGTGAGGTCTTCACGACACCATCTACTGAGTAGCGCGCATCAAACGACCTAGGTGGTGGCGGGTGAGGGTGGGTGGAGCATGCTCGTCGTCGGTGATGGCGGCACGGCGGCGCTGCTCGATGCTGTGCCGGCCATCTCCGGCCACGGGAAAGCCAGGCGAGGCGCGCAATGGTACCACGGTGACCTAGCGACTCTATTTCAACAACAAAAGCTCCACATAAAGCTCCGACGACTCTTGACCACGGCGCGGCTGGTGCGGGGGTTAGAATGCGGCGGCGCGGGTCGTCGCGTTCCACGCCGGCGGGATCACTAACGACGGTAACGTCTTGGCACCGGCTAATACACGTCCTGACCCAACGCTAACGCTCAAAATCGAAGGAAAAGCGCCGACTGAGCCGAAGCTATGGCCAGCTTGCCGTGGAGGCGGCCATGGCGACCGATGAACTCCGGTGAGAAAGGAAACGGTGAATACGCCCTCACCGAAGCGTGACAGCCGCTGCAATCAAGACGAGGGGTGGAGGGAGGTGTGGCGCAGCTATGGGCGAGATGGAGGCGGTGGTGGTGCGACGTAGCGCACACGAGGCGACGGCGGAGGCGGTGCTGTGCTCGGCGGCGTGGCCTGGTTCTGCGGCGAGAGCAAGGGAGGGCGCTGGAGAGGGAGAGAGCTGGCGTGGGCGAGTGGAAATGGAGCGGGGCGCACGCTGGCGTGAAGAAGGCGCGCCCAGGCGCGGCATGGGCCTGCGCGGGTCAGGGCGCTGGCGACGCGCGGCCATGGCGACCTCCACGCGGCGCGCGGTGCCTGAAGCCGGTCGGCCACTGTACATTCACGATTCAGTTCGTCAGTTAACCCGAAGTCGAGCCTGACAGCGAGTTTTGATGTTCATTTAACTGCTAATCCAAAGCTCTATTGCGTAAACCATAAAAATGGAACTTGTAGACCGATATACCATCTACAACTCTTGTTCAAGGATCAAGCTCTAATTCGCAACAGCTAGTAAGAAAATTCAGTCCAAGTTGAGCCTGTCAGTCGGTCAGTGTTCACGACTTAGTCAATTTCGTTAAGTGTTGAAATCAGGATTTTGATGATTCTTGTGATCCAATTTCAAACATGTTAGGAGCTGAATCATGTGATGACCCAAAAATAAAAGTTGTTCCTAATGTTCAAACACTACAACTTTGCTTTAGTGAACTCCTCCATGCAAGGTCTCTAACACCTAGTTCAACTTTAGTCAAACATGTCACTTTGAAATCATGATACACATTCAAACCATGGCTAAATGACCAAACTAGCCCTAGCACTAAATACCAAAGTTGTTCCTAATGATATCCTAAGCATGTTTAAACAATTTGCAAGGTCATTTAAGCATTTCATGTAGTAGTCACTCATATAGCTATTCAGGTCAACACATGAAATATCGCTTAAGTGCTTGATCATGAAATGTGGCCTTCATGAACAAGGTTCCTTTTGTTAACCTAAGTGTAGCTAAGGTGTTTTAGTGACCAACATTACCCACTAGCATTATTTGCACATGATCATATGCATATGTTACAAGAAACACGAAATAACAAGCAATGTTTCATATGTTTCGATCAGAATGTTTCAATTGTAAATGATGATTTATGAATGCTTGATGCTCATGCTCATGTTATGCAAGTCAAGTTATGCAAGGCTAACACCCGAGGTGTTACAGCCCCTCCCCCTTATAAAAATCTCGTCCCGAGATTTGCAAGACCTACCATTCTTGGAAAAAGGCGGGATAAACTTCTTGCAGATAATCTTCTCTTTCCCATGTAGCATCTTGTTCACTATGATTGTTCCACACCACCTTATAGAACTTAATAATCTTACTCCTTGTTACTCTCTCCATCTCTTCTAATACTCGAATTGGCTTTTCTTCATAGGTCAAATCCGATTGAAGTTGCACGTTGGTGGGTGCAATAGCTTCTTCCGGTACTCGAAGACATTTCTTTAGCTGAGAAACATGGAACACATCAAAGATTGCACTCATCTCTGGTGGTAGTTGTAGCTTGTACGCAACATTTCCTTTTCGTTCCAAAATTTTGTATGGCCCTACATATCTTGGTGAAAGCTTCTTTTTCATCCCAAATCTCTTCACACCTTTCATGGGTGATACTCTCAAGTACACATAGTCACCTACTTCAAAAGTTAGTGGTCTTCTTCTTCTATCGGCATAACTCTTCTGTCTTGATTGAGCTGCCTTCATGTGTTGTTGGATGATACGTACTTGTTCTTCGGCTTCATTGACAAAATCAATACCAAAATATCTCCTTTCACCGGGCTCAATCCAATTCAATGGAGTTCTGCACTTTCTGCCATACAAGGCTTCAAATGGAGCCATTTTGATACTCGCTTGATAACTGTTGTTATAGGAGAATTCAGCTAAAGGTAACCATTTCTCCCATGAACCTTTTGAAGATATAACACAAGCCCTAAGTAAATCTTCTAGGATTTGGTTCACTCGCTCTGTCTGTCCTGAAGTTTGCGGATGATAAGCTGAACTTCTGATTAGCTTGGTTCCCAAAGCTTGGTGTAAGTGCTCCCAGAAACGAGCTATGAACTGTGGTCCTCTATCTGAGATTATGGTCCTGGGTACTCCATGCAATTTCACGATCTGGGCAACATATATTTCAGCGTATTTCCCAACTATATATCGCTGTGTTCACGGGTATAAAGTGTGCTGACTTGGTGAGACGATCAACAATGACCCAGATTGAATCGTGACCTTGTGGCGTTGTTGGAAGGCCTGTGATAAAGTCCATACTGATCTCCTCCCATTTCCATCCTGGAATAGGCAAGTGGCTGAAGTAATCCAGCGGTTTTCATATGGACGGCTTTCACTCTACTGCAGTTATCACACCTAGCAACATAGGCTGCGATCTCTTTCTTCATCTTAGTCCACCAAAAACGGGTTTTCAAATCTTGATACATTTTACTACTACCCGGGTGGATAGACAATTTGGACGAGTGAGCTTCTTCTAAAATTTGATTCCTTAGCTCACGGTCTTTTGGCACCACTAGTCGGTCCTCAAACCATAATACACCTCTTTCGTCCAATCTAAAATGTTTTGTTTCTTGCTCTTGCATTTTTCTCTTGATGTGACTTATTCCTACATCTGTCTGCTGTAGCTCTATGATTTTGCCCTCAAGCGAACAACTGATTGTGATATTGTGTAGTACAGCAGGATGTAGCAAGTTGAATCCATCTTCCAATAGCGCTTCCATAGTGTTGCAATGGGACTTTCGACTAAGTGCATCGGCTACTACATTAGCTTTACCCGGATGGTAATGCACTTCCAAATTATAGTCCTTAATCAATTCCAACCATCTACGTTGTCTCATGTTCAGTTCTGGCTGGGTAAAGATATACTTGAGGCTTTTGTGGTCAGTATAGATATGACATACATTGCCCAACAAGTAATGTCTCCATATCTTCAATGCATGGACAACGGCTGCAAGTTCCAAATCATGTGTAGGGTAGTTGACTTCATGTTTCCTCAAGTTGCCGAGAGGCATATGCAATTACTCTCCCTTCTTGCATAAGTACACATCCCAAACCTATTCCTGATGCATCACAAAATACATCAAAAGGCTTTTCAATGTCTGGTTGTGCTAGCACTGGTGCGGTAGTCAACAAAGTTCTGAGGGTGTGAAAAGCTGTTTCACATTCTGGTGTCCACTTGTATTTCTCATCTTTCTGAAGTAGTCTGGTCATAGGCTTAGCTATCTTTGAGAAGTCTGGAATAAACCGACGATAGTATCCTGCTAACCCTAGAAAACTCCGAACTTCATGCACCGAAGTTGGGGCTTTCCAATCCATGACCTCTTGTACTTTTGATGGGTCTACTGAGATTCCATCTCTTGATAATATGTGACCTAAGAAAGGTACTTTGCTCATCCAAAATTCACATTTGCTAAACTTGGCATATAGCTTATGCTCCCTCAGTCTGGATAGGACAATCCTCAGATGCTCTTCATGATCTGACTCATTTTCTGAATAAATCAATATGTCATCGATAAACACGACCACGAACTTATCAAGTTCGGGCATGAATACCGAGTTCATTAGGTACATGAAATAGGCTGGAGCATTTGTTAGTCCGAAAGACATAACCAAATACTCGTATAAGCCGTACCTAGTAGAGAAAGCAGTTTTAGGGTATATCCTCCGGTCTGATCTTTATCTGATGGTAACCTGATCTCAAGTCAATTTTGGAGAATACCTTTGCCTTCGCTAGCTGATCGAACAAGATGTCGATGCGGGGTAACGGATATTTGTTCTTGATGGTCACAGCATTGAGTGGTCTGTAATCTACACACATCCTCAGTGACTTATCCTTCTTTTTCACAAACAGTGCTGGACATCCCCACGGAGATGAGCTAGGTTGGATAAGACCTTTGTCCAATAGATCTTGCAATTGAACCTTGAGTTCTGCTAACTCATTGGGTGGCATTCTATAGGGCCTTCTGGATATGGGTGCGGTACCTGGCACTAATTCGATCTTAAATTCCACGTCCCTATCCGGTGGTAGACCTGGTAATTCCTCTGGAAATACATCCGGAAACTCACAAACCACTGGGATATCACATATTGTGGTGGCTTGGATAGCACAGGCTAAATGTTGGGGTTCGAAATCGCGGGAGAGTGGAACTAGAAAAGCATTCCCTCCCGTGGGTTCTCTCAACATGATAGTACGGGTGCTAGTGTCAATAAGAGCACCATGATACTTCATCCAATTCATGCCTAAGATTACACTTATCGACAACCCCGGCAATATTATCAAATCTGTGGTGTACTCCCTCCCTTGTATCAAGATGAGTACATTTTTGACTATCTTTTTGGTAGTAACAGTTCCCCCTGCTGAACTTATGTTAAAACCCCCTTTACTTACTTCAATTATTTCTTGATCATGTCTAGATGCAAATGCTTGACTCATAAATGAATGAGAAGCTCCCGAATCAAATAAAACAACAGCGGGATGCTTGTTGACGAGAAACATACCAGCCGTGACAACTTCTCCGGCGGGCACTTCCTCCACAGCGGTATAGTGCACTTGTCCCTGACGTGCCCTGGCATTCACCTGCCTCTGATTGTTCTGATTTGGGTTGCCATTCCTCTTGGGGTGGGGGCACTCCTTGGACCAATGACCCAGTTGGTTGCAGTTGAAACAAGGTTGATTACTTCTGAATCCGGCGGAGCTGTCCTGATTACCATTTCCTTTTGGTAAGGCAATAGTGAACGCCTTACGAAATGGTTTCTGTGGCCTGTTATTCTGAGCTTTCGGTGGTGGAGGCCTGAACTTGGGTGCAGGTGGACGGAATTGTGGCCTAGCTGCTGATAGGCGCTTTTGACTGGAAAGATCCGGATGCACCGGCCTCATAGGCCCTCTTGCGACCTTTAGCAACTGCATGCATGTTGTTGTGGTTTTCTTGGGTCAAGGCATCACTAATAAACTCATTGTACGTGGCACATCGAGAATTTGCCATAGTCTTCATTAATTTGGTACCCAGACCCTCGCTTGAAACTCTCAATCTTTTTCTCTTCAGTATCCACGAAACTTGGAGCATATCTTGACAAGTTGTTGAATGCATGCATATATTCTGTGAGTGACTTGGTTCCCTGAGTGAGCCTCATAAATTCTGCTGCTTTCATGCGCATCAGGCCCGGGGGAATATGGTGTCCCCTAAAAGCCAGCTTGAATTGATCCCAGGTCACTCTCGCATTAGCAGGCAGAGACGACAGAAAGTGCGTCCACCAGATTCCTGCTGGTCCTTGCAATTGATGAGAAGCATATTCTGCTTTCAGGTGCTCTGTGACCCTTAGCAGACGAAATTTCTGCTCGATGGTATTCAGCCACTCATCGGCCTGCAGTGGTTCCTCAGCCACCTTGAAGATCGGCGGCTTCGTGTCCAGAAACTCCTTGAATGAACTGTGCTGATTTGGCTCGGCCCCTGGTTGCTGTGGGTGGCCACGAGCAGTGTTTTGCGCGATAAGGCGCAAAGCTTCTTCCATTGTCCTCTGGCTCCCTAGGAACTGGGCAAAGAATTCCTGAGCAGACGGTGGCGGTGGGGGTGGCAAGTCATCCTGGTTGCCATCCTGGCTGCTACTAGCTCCAGCACGGGTGCGCGTCATCTGCGAAGTTGCAACAATAAGCGATTATTGGTTGATGCCAAGAGATTGCAGATGAATTAGGTACTCATGCCAAACTGAAATTACTGGAGAAAATTCTCAAAAGCACAATAAAAACAGAGGCATAATAATTCATTCTCGCAACATGACATCACCAATTTGACCACTTATCGTGCTCATAACGCATGCAATTTAAAGCGTGATTCACGACAAAGTACAGGAATTGCATTGACGTTTACCCAAACGTGCGATTAACATTACATGATAGTCTGGTTACTAGTGCCAACTTGGAACTACAGGTCCATTACATAAATAGAGGTGATACATTAGTCTTTCCACTAAATGCGAAGCGATCTAATCCTCATCATGATCACTATCGAGGTCAGACGCAGAATCATCTCCTTCCTCAGGTTCTACTTCTTCTTCAGGTGCCACTTCTTCTTCTTCCTCGTACCCCTCTAGATCCATTTCTGCGGCTCCAGGTGGTACATAAGGGTGGAGCTGATTGTGCAGTAGATGAACCTCTTCATGCAGATTATCATTGTATTCTTCCGCATTGGCCAGCTGCTGTTCCAGCTCAAACTGTCGAGCTCTCAGGACATCTTCCCTGGACCAGGCTGCATTCGCTTGGTGAGTTAACCGAGTCATCTCTTCGGTGAGCCTCTCAATCTCGCTGTCGTGCTCCCTCTGAAGCTGACGTCGGTCTTCGTGGGCATGACCAAGAGCACCAGACACACGTCTGAGGCTACCTCAACTCCATCTAACACTCTCATCACTTGCGAACATGGCGCTCATTGCAGGGTTATCGCTGTTCTGCCCTTCTGCTGCACCAATCTCCAAAGGTCTTCCTCTTGCCTGCTGCCATGAGTCAGTGGAGGGATTACCTCTTGGAAAGACTCCAACCAAAGCGGCTGCCAGCTCCTGAGGAAAACGATCCATGATATCCCTCAAGATCCCAAAGGCTGCCCTGCCAGCTGCTTCTTCAGCAGTCCTGCCAGTCGACTCATAACACCAGCCTGTCCACTCAGAATCGTCACCTCGGGGACTGAACAACGGCCTCCACAGTAACTAAGAGACCTTCTCCCAACCGCTCATTCGCCCAGAAGTAGCGGGGTTCCATTCCATCAGGATAAGCCTACATAGCTGAGCACTCTCCACAAAGTGTAGGCATCCCAAACTCTCCAAGGAATGTGTGACGTTGACGGGTACGTGGAGCAAGCTGACGGCTAGGAGCTCTTCCTCCGGTGGACTTGCGAGCAGTCTGCTTGGTGCGTGCCATCTGCACCATTAACATGTACCCTTGGTGAGACAATGCCATAATGGATAAGAGTTACATAACCGAGTAAGAATCTTTATAAGGGGAGGAACAATGTAATTATGTGAATGGTATTTAACATGATGCATGCTCGTGCCGTACGTCCTTACAAACTTAGGAAAAATTTGTTTCTAACGGTAGACACGGTGGCATACATACGTTCTCTCATAATAGCGTAACTAGTCGAGCTACACGTTTCGTTGTTAGTGTACCTGCATAAAATTTCATTTCAGCCCTAAACCCATAATGAAATATGCAGAATGTAATTGTAAATACTTCCATATATGTATACCCATACATATACTTCCGTATCAATCTACCCGACAAGAATTTAAACCCACAATTAAATACGTACCATATACACATGCAAGCATGCATACATAGCCGTACCAAAGCTAACTCTTCCCGACCGCACGCTCACATCTTGCGGTCATACACTCATCTTACCTTGGCGTAGAGGCATTTGATCCATACATTACCACTCAAGTGAATGGCATCCATACTATAGCACGCCGTATGGACGACGAAGTAAAAACCCCCATGTTAGTACTTAAATAGCCACCTAATAGTCCTTAATTTGGGCATAAGGAAAGTGATCATTGGCACACTTTAGATTTCAAATACCTATTATATAACTAATAGTTGCTAGAGAAGGGTTTTTGGAAAACAAAAACTTTTGTTTTTAAATACACTTGTGACAATTAACGTTGAATCTTGCTCTGATACCAGCTGTCGCAGAACCGACCAATTTATAAGAATACAAGTATAATGGCAATCCGCAAGCGGTCGCACTGTCATACTTGAACCCATATAAACCCGGTAGTCCGTCGAGTACCACGACGGGTCTCGATAAACGATTTACAACAACCAAGATCGTACAGGATTCAACATACATGCCACATATTACATAAAGTTCACAGATACTTTTCATCATCAGAGTACGAATAAAAGTTATTACAAACCGAGTTTGATAAATAAAGCGGAAGCAAATAAGTTCGAAGATAAAGTTTCCAACATAGTTTGATACAGTGCCAAACCAGATCACGATCCACAAAAGCAAGGATAGGAATTACTAAGGAAGCCTGCCCAAGGCTTACTCCTCATCCACAGCGGGATAGAAGCAACTCTTGCAATAACCATGATACACAGTGCCATCTGCAACAATGGGAAAATAAACCCTGAGTACGAGAAGGTACTCAGCTAGACTTACCCGTCATGAACCAGAAATAAAATGACTCCAAGGATCATGCAAGGCTGTATAAGTGGACGTAACTTGACAACATTTTGCGAAAAGGCAATTAATCCTTTGTACAATTGTGATTCCTTTATCAAGTTAATTATAACTATCCATTTCTAGATTAGCAACTATCCTGTGCCAAACATGTGGTATATTATTTAGAATCATACAATAGTAACCATAGCAGGTATTGTAATTCCATATTCATCTGAACCATCATGTTTCATAACACAGTTACTACGATGTTGGAGCTAGCCAAGTTTCTCACTATCCGGGAGAGACGGCGATTCGAATCGATTTCACCAGCTGGGAATTTATTCCTAACACAAACCCAGATCTATCAGCCACGATAGTCTTAGGTCACCTTTGGTACAACTCCGGTACACATTTCGCGGGTTCGTACTGCGCCGCACAATCTGGAACACCAGATGCCAGGATGCTCAGGCCAAGCCTGCCCTTGGGCTCAGTCTGATCGTTCCCCGGAAGGAGCGCACAACAGAACGATTCCCGGCCTGAGTTGAATTACTCGGCTTCGCGGTCGGAACGAATTATCCGGCCAGCTAAGTGAGAGGCATGCGTTCAATCTTGTCAGAAGTTCCAACAACGGTACGGTCCTTGATCGACACAGACGGGGATAGATCCACACCCAAGACCTCCATGCCTTGTTGCTTTTCTATCGACCTCCCGTCCGGTCTCAATTTACTTTACCTCATGGTTCTGTTCCACGATAGCAGATATAGCCAACCGTGCTCCGGTATCCACCTATATCTCGCAGGTGACAGGACATCACCCGACTTCTACCGGTCTAAGCATGGCTAAGCATATATATTCGATCCTGGACCTATACCGGTTAAAGGTGATAATATCTGGACAAGGAATGTACATGCATCAAGTGGTTTCATTCAACTCTTATAACCTAATGCATCAATCATAAATACGTAAGTAAACATTTGTAAATTACTGGGAGACTTATAATGCTCCGGGGCTTGCCTCGCAGAAAGGAAGTAGGGCGATGGTCAGGGCACTCCGGAAGCTCTTCAGGGTTCTGCTCCACGCCTTCGGGAGCTGCGGCTTGCGGATCCTCCTACGGGTTCCCTTCCTCTGCTTCTTCGAATTCCAGCAACGTGATCTCTTCCTCCGATCCTAGATGCATGAGTATGGTATGAGTATTACGAATGCATAATGTTAACAAGTACATCGCGTTGTTGAGTAGGTGCATATCTCTTCTCGATTACTACTTAACTACTTCTACAATGCATCGACTATGCCATAAACAGTATCTACTTGTTTCACTCATAACTGGAGTTCTACAAATCCAAAATCTAGTGATCCTGGACTTTCTGGAAAGCTTATCAAATTCTCTACAACTTTGTTATTAACCATTTTTACAGTCTACATCAGTTTCAACATGTAACTCCTCACACTCTAGAATCAGTCCGGAAATGATTTAACATGCAATATAAAGTAATACTACCTCTACTTTATGTAATCATTCACAAATTGACAACCTAGAACCTACCAACAGTTTAAGCATACCAAACATAGTTAAGATAATATAATGGCAAAGCCCAAACTATTTATTAATTTGCCTTTATTATTTTATTTAGATATCTAGGTTAAATAATAAATATATATCAGATGTGCTTAATAAATTCTCAAAAATTTACAGAGCCTTACTAATGCTATCAAAGGACTACTATAAAAATTTCATGTCATTTTACTAAGTAGAACATTCCTATACAAAAATGATAAGGAAGCAAGGCTTGAAATAGCATAAATGGAAAATCCTATTGAAAAGTGTCAAGCAACAGATTTCTTATTTTTCCTAACATCCATATGGTACTAGTATCACCTCCAACAAATTTCATGAATTTTGGACTCATAATTAATTTATAAAAATTCATGCAAGGATTAACTATTTATAAAAGAAAAATCTATAACTATAGATCTACACATGCACTGGTCCTCAAATTTTTATCCAAGCTCATATATGACAAGAATAGCCTACCACAAAAATTTCATAATTTTTGGAGCACAGGAACTCTAGATATAAAATAAACAAATTTGAATGCATTCAAAAGCACATTTGAAATCCCTATTTAAATCTCCAGAAATTTCTACTGTTGAAACCAAGAACATATTTTTCCTAAATACTACACTTCCTAAGCAACACAATCATATTTATTTCACCATTTTAGGAGCTACCAAACTAAAGATACAAAAATAACAAAACAAATCAAAAACTGGATTCAAAATGAGTTAGCCTACACTACTGCTGTCGCTGACAGGTGGGACCCGCTGGTCAGGGGACCCCACGCGTCAGTGACACGGAACAGGGCAGCGGCGCTGCGCGGTGCTGGCGCGGCCAGAGCTCGCCGACGGCGAGGTTGCCGGCGGTGAGGTCTTCACGACACCATCTACTGAGTAGCGCGCATCAAACGACCTAGGTGGTGGCGGGTGAGGGTGGGTGGAGCATGCTCGTCGTCGGTGATGGCGGCACGGCGGCGCTGCTCGATGCTGTGCCGGCCATCTCCGGCCACGGGAAAGCCAGGCGAGGCGCGCAATGGTACCACGGTGACCTAGCGACTCTATTTCAACAACAAAAGCTCCACGTAAAGCTCCGACGACTCTTGACCACGGCGCGGCGGTGCGGGGGTTAGAATGCGGCGGCGCGGGTCGTCGCGTTCCACGCCGGCGGGATCACTAACGACGGTAACGTCTTGGCACCGGCTAATACACGTCCTGACCCAACGCTAACGCTCAAAATCGAAGGAAAAGCGCCGACGAGCCAAGCTATGGCGAGCTTTCCGTGGAGGCGGCAATGGCGACCGAGAACTCCGGTGAGAAAGGAAACGGTGAATACGCCCTCACCGAAGCGTGACAGCCGCTGCAATCAAGACGAGGGGTGGAGGGAGGTGTGGCGCAGCTATGGGCGAGATGGAGGCGGTGGTGGTGCGACGTAGCGCACACGAGGCAACGGCGGAGGCGGTGCTGTGCTCGGCGGCGTGGCCTGGTTCTGCGGCGAGAGCAAGGGAGGGCGCTGGAGAGGGAGAGAGCTGGCGTGGGCGAGTGGAAATGGAGCGGGCGCACGCTGGCGTGAAGAAGGCGCGCCCAGGCGCGTCGTGGCCTGCGCGGATCAGGAGCGCTGGCGACGCGCGGCCGACGCCAACACGCGGCGGTGCGCTGAACGGTCGGCCACTGTCATTCGCGATTCAGTTCGTCAGTGCGCGAAGCGAGCCTGACAGCGTGATTTCTGTTGATTTACTGCAAATCCATGGCTCCTTCGTGCAAACCTAAAAGAATTTGTAGACCTATACCATCTCAAATGTTGTTCAATGAGTCTAATTCGCAACCAAACGAGAAAATCATCCAAAGTGGCTGCAGCACTGTCGGTCAGACTTAGCAATTTCGTTAAGTGTTGAAATCAGGATTTTGATGATTCTTGTGATCCAATTTCAAACATGTTAGGAGCTGAATCAGTGATGACCCAAAAATAAAAGTTGTTCCTTATGTCAAACACTACAACTTTGCTTTAGTGAACTCCTCCATGCAAGGTCTCTAACACCTAGTTCAACTTTAGTCAAACATGTCACTTTGAAATCATGATACACATTCAAACCATGGCTAAATGACCAAACTAGCCCTAGCCCTAAATACCAAAGTTGTTCATGATGATACTCTAAGCATGTTAAACAATTTGCAAGGTTCATTTAAGCATTTCATGTAGTAGTCACTCATATAGCTATTCAGGTCAACACATGAAATATCGCTTAAGTGCTTGATCATGAAATGTGGCCTTCATGAACAAGGTTCCTTTTGTTAACCTAAGTGTAGCTAAGGTGTTATAGTGACCAACATTACACACTAGCATTTATTTGCACATGATCATATGCATATGTTACAAGAAACACGAAATAACAAGCAATGTTTCATATGTTTCGATCAGATGTTTCAATTGTAAATGATGATTTATGAATGCTTGATGCTCATGCTCATGTTATGCAAGTCAAGTTATGCAAGGCTAACACCCGAGGTGTTACAGCCCCTCCCCCTTATAAAAATCTCGTCCCGAGATTTGCAAGACCTACCATTCTTGGAAAAAGGCGGGATAAACTTCTTGCAGATAATCTTCTCTTTCCCATGTAGCATCTTGTTCACTATGATTGTTCCACACCACCTTATAGAACTTAATGATCTTACTCCTTGTTACTCTCTCCATCTCTTCTAATACTCGAATTGGCTTTTCTTCATAGGTCAAATCCGATTGAAGTTGCACGTTGGTGGGTGCAATAGCTTCTTCCGGTACTCGAAGACATTTCTTTAGCTGAGAAACATGGAACACATCAAAGATTGCACTCATCTCTGGTGGTAGTTGTAGCTTATACGCAACATTTCCTTTTCGTTCCAAAATTTTGTATGGCCCTACATATCTTGGTGAAAGCTTCTTTTTCATCCCAAATCTCTTCACACCTTTCATGGGTGATACTCTCAAGTACACATAGTCACCTACTTCAAAAGTTAGTGGTCTTCTTCTTCTATCGGCATAACTCTTCTGTCTTGATTGAGCTGCCTTCATGTGTTGTTGGATGATACGTACTTGTTCTTCGGCTTCATTGACAAAATCAATACCAAAATATCTCCTTTCACCGGGCTCAATCCAATTCAATGGAGTTCTGCACTTTCTGCCATACAAGGCTTCAAATGGAGCCATTTTGATACTCGCTTGATAACTGTTGTTATAGGAGAATTCAGCTAAAGGTAACCATTTCTCCCATGAACCTTTTGAAGATATAACACAAGCCCTAAGTAAATCTTCTAGGATTTGGTTCACTCGCTCTGTCTGTCCTGAAGTTTGCGGATGATAAGCTGAACTTCTGATTAGCTTGGTTCCCAAAGCTTGGTGCAAGTGCTCCCAGAAACGAGCTATGAACTGTGGTCCTCTATCTGAGATTATGGTCCTGGGTACTCCATGCAATTTCACGATCTGGGAAACATATAACTCAGAGTATTTACCCGCGTGATATGTTGTGTGAACTGGTACAAAATGTGCTGACTTGGTGAGACGATCAACAATGACCCAGATTGAATCGTGACCTTGGGGCGTTGTTGGAAGGCCTGTGATAAAGTCCATGCTGATTTCCTCCCATTTCCATCCTGGAATAGGCAATGGCTGAAGTAATCCAGCGGTTTTCATATGGACGGCTTTCACTCTGCTGCAGTTATCACACCTAGCAACATAGGCTGCGATCTCTTTCTTCATCTTAGTCCACCAAAAACGGTTTTCTTAGATCTTGATACATCTTACTACTACCCGGGTGGATAGACTAATTTGGACGAGTGAGCTTCTTCTAAAATTTGATTCCTTAGCTCACGGTCTTTTGGCACCACTAGTCGGTCCTCAAACCATAATACACCTCTTTCGTCCAATCTAAAATGTTTGGTTTCTTGCTCTTGCATTTTTCTCTTGATGTGACTTATTCCTACATCCGTCTGCTGTAGCTCTATGATTTTGCCCTCAAGCGAACAACTGATTGTGATATTGTGTAGTACAGCAGGATGTAGCAAGTTGAATCCATCTTCCAATAGCGCTTCCCATAGTGTTGCAATGGGACTTCCGACTAAGTGCATCGGCTACTACATTAGCTTTACCTGGATGGTAATGCACTTCCAAATTATAGTCCTTAATCAATTCCAACCATCTACGTTGTCTCATGTTCAGTTCTGGCTAGGGTAAAGATATACTTGAGGCTTTTGTGGTCAGTATAGATATGACATACATTGCCCAACAAGTAATGTCTCCATATCTTCAAGTGCATGGACAACGGCTGCAAGTTCCAAATCATGTGTAGGGTAGTTGACTTCATGTTTCCTCAACTGCCGAGAGGCATATGCAATTACTCTCCCTTCTTGCATAAGTACACATCCCAAACCTATTCCTGATGCATCACAAAATACATCAAAAGGCTTTTCAATGTCTGGTTGTGCTAGCACTGGCGCTGTAGTCAACAAAGTTCTGAGAGTGTGAAAAGCTGTTTCACATTCTGGTGTCCACTTGTATTTCTCATCTTTCTGAAGTAGTCTGGTCATAGGCTTAGCTATCTTTGAGAAGTCTGGAATAAACCGACGATAGTATCCTGCTAACCCTAGGAAACTCCGAACTTCATGCACCGAAGTTGGGGCTTTCCAATCCATGACCTCTTGTACTTTTGATGGGTCTACTGAGATTCCATCTCTTGATAATATGTGACCTAAGAAAGGTACTTTGCTCATCCAAAATTCACATTTGCTAAACTTGGCATATAGCTTATGTTCCCTCAGTCTGGATAGGACAATCCTCAGATGCTCTTCATGATCTGACTCAGTTTCTGAATAAATCAATATGTCATCGATAAACACGACCACGAACTTATCAAGTTCGGGCATGAATACCGAGTTCATTAGGTACATAAAGTAGGCTGGAGCATTTGTTAGTCCGAAAGACATAACCAAGTACTCGTATAAGCCGTACCTAGTAGAGAAAGCCGTTTTAGGTATATCCTCCGGTCTGATCTTTATCTGATGGTAACCTGATCTTAAGTCAATTTTGGAGAATACTTTTGCCTTTGCTAGCTGATCGAACAAGATGTCGATGCGGGGTAACGGATATTTGTTCTTGATGGTCACAGCATTGAGTGGTCTGTAATCTACACACATCCTCAGTGACTTATCCTTCTTTTTCACAAACAGTGCTGGACATCCCCACGGAGATGAACTAGGTTGGATAAGACCTTTGTCCAATAGATCTTGCAATTGAACCTTGAGTTCTGCTAACTCATTGGGTGGCATTCTATAGGGCCTTCTGGATATGGGTGCGGTACCTGGCACTAATTCGATCTTAAATTCCACGTCCCTATCCGGTGGTAGACCTGGTAATTCCTCTGGAAATACATCCGGAAACTCACAAACCACTGGGATATCACATATTGTGGTGGCTTGGATAGCACAGGCTAAATGTTGGGGTTCGAAATCGCGGGAGAGTGGAACTAGAAAAGCATTCCCTCCCGTGGGTTCTCGCAACATATAGGTACGGGTGCTAGTGTCAATAAGAGCACCATGATACTTCATCCAATTCATGCCTAAGATTACACCTATCGACAATCCCGGCAATATTATCAAATCTGTGGTGTACTCCCTCCCTTGGATCAAAATGAGTACATTTTTGACTATCTTTTTGGTAGTAACAGTTCCCCCTGCTGAACTTATGTTAAAACCCCCTTTGCTTACTTCAATTATTTCTTGATCATGTCTAGATGCAAATGCTTGACTCATAAATGAATGAGAAGCTCCCGAATCAAATAAAACAACAGCGGGATGCTTGTTGACGAGAAACATACCAGCCGTGACAACTTCTCCGGCGGGCACTTCCTCCACAGCGGTATAGTGCACTTGTCCCTGACGTGCCCTGGCATTCACCTGCCTCTGATTGTTCTGGTTTGGGTTGCCATTCCTCTTGGGGTGGGGGCACTCCTTGGACCAATGACCCAGTTGGTTGCAGTTGAAACAAGGTTGATTACTTCTGAATCCGGCGGAGCTGTCCTGATTGCCATTCCCTTTTGGTAAGGCAATAGTGAACGCCTTACGAAATGGTTTCTGTGGCCTGTTATTCTGAGCTTTCGGTGGTGGAGGCCTGAACTTGGGTGCAGGTGGACGGAATTGTGGCCTAGCTGTGATAGGCGCTTTCGACTGGAAAGATCCGGATGCACCGGCCTCATAGGCCCTCTTGCGACCTTTAGCAACTGCATGCATGTTGTTGTGATTTTCTTGGGTCAAGGCATCACTAATGAATTCATTGTACGTGGCACATCGGGAGTTTGCCATAGTCTTCATTAATTTGGTACCCAGACCTCGCTTGAAACTCTCAATCTTTTTCTCTTCAGTATCCACGAAACTTGGAGCATATCTTGACAAGTTGTTGAATGCATGCATATATTCTGTGAGTGACTTGGTTCCCTGAGTGAGCCTCATAAATTCTGCTGCTTTCATGCGCATCAGGCCCGGGGGAATATGGTGTCCCCTAAAAGCCATCTTGAATTGATCCCATGTCACTCTCGCATTAGCAGGCAGAGACGACAGAAAGTGCGTCCACCAGATTCCTGCTGGTCCTTGCAATTGATGAGAAGCATATTCTGCTTTCAGGTGCTCTGTGACCCTTAGCAGACTGAAATTTCTGCTCGATGGTATTCAGCCACTCATCGGCCTGCAGTGGTTCCTCAGCCACCTTGAAGATCGGCGGCTTCGTGTCCAGAAACTCCTTGAATGAACTGTGCTGATTTGGCTCGGCCCCTGGTTGCTGTGGGTGGCCACGAGCAGTGTTTTGCGCGATGAGGCGCAAAGCTTCTTCCATTGTCCTCTGGCTACCCTAGGAACTGGGCAAAGAACTCCTGAGCAGACGGTGGGGGTGGGGGTGGCAAGTCATCCTGGTTGCCATCCTGGCTGCCACCAGCTCCAGCACGGGTGCGCGTCATCTGCGAAGTTGCAACAATAAGCGATTATTGGTCGATGCCAAGAGATTGCAGATGAATTAGGTACTCATGCCAAACTGAAATTACTGGAGAAAATTCTCAAAAGCACAATAAAAACAGAGGCATAATAATTCATTCTCGCAACATGACATCACCAATTTGACCACTTATCGTGCTCATAACGCATGCAATTTAAAGCGTGATTCACGACAAAGTACAGGAATTGCATTGACGTTTACCCAAACGTGCGATTAACATTACATGATAGTCTGGTTACTAGTGCCAACTTGGAACTACAGATCCATTACATAAATAGAAGGTGATACATTAGTCTTTCCACTACACTGCTAAGCGATCTAATCCTCATCATGATCACTATCGAGGTCAGACGCAGAATCATCTCCTTCCTCAGGTTCTACTTCTTCTTCAGGTGCCACTTCTTCTTCTTCCTCGTACCCCTCTAGATCCATTTCTGCGGCTCCAGGTGGTACATAAGGGTGGAGCTGATTGTGCAGTAGATGAACCTCTTCATGCAGATTATCATTGTATTCTTCCGCATTGGCCAGCTGCTGTTCCAGCTCAAACTGTCGAGCTCTCAGGACATCTTCCCTGGACCAGGCTGCATTCCGTTGGTGAGTTAACCGAGTCATCTCTTCGGTGAGCCTCTCAATCTCGATGTCGTGCTCCCTCTGAAGCTGACGTCGGTCTTCGCGGGCATGACCAAGAGCACTAGACACACGTCTGAGGCTACCCTCAACTCCATCTAACACTCTCATCATTGCGAACATGGCGCTCATTGCAGGGTTATCGCTGTTCTGCCCTTCTGCTGCACCAATTTCCAAGGGTCTTCCTCTTGCCTGCTGCCATGAGTCAGTGGAGGGATTACCTCTTGGAAAGACTCCAACCAAAGCGGCTGCCAGCTCCTGAGGAAAACGATCCATGATATCCCTCAAGATCCCAAAGGCTGCCCTGCCAGCTGCTTCTTCAGCAGTCCTGCCAGTCGACTCATAACACCAGCCTGTCCACTCTGAATCGTCACCTCGGGGACGAACAACGGCCTCCACAGTAACTAAGAGACCTTCTCCCAACCGCTCATTCGCCCAGAAGTAGCGGGGTTCCATTCCATCAGGATAGCCTACATAGCTGAGCACTCTCCACAAAAGTGTAGGCATCCCAAACTCTCCAAGGAACGTGTGACGTTGACGGGTACGTGGAGCAAGCTGACGGCTAGGAGCTCTTCCTCCGGTGGACTTGCGAGCAGTCTGCTTGGTGCGTGCCATCTGCACCATTAACATGTACCCTTGGTGAGACAATGCCATACTGGATAAGAGTTACATAACCGAGTAAGAATCTTTATAAGGGGAGGAACAAATGTAATTATGTGAATGGTATTTTAACATGATGCATGCTCGTGCCGTACGTCCTCACAAACTTAGGAAAAATTTGTTTCTAACGGTAGACACGGTGGCATACATACGTTCTCTCATAATATCGTAACTAGTCGAGCTACACGTTTCGTTGTTAGTGTACCTGCATAAAATTTCATTTCAGCCCTAAACCCATAATGAAATATGCAGAATGTAATTGTAAATACTTCCATATATGTATACCCATACATATACTTCCAGTATCAATCTACCCGACAAGAATTTAAACCCACAATTAAATACGTACCATATACACATGCAAGCATGTATACATAGCCGTACCAAAGCTAACTCTTCCCGACCGCACGCTCACATCTTGCGGTCATACTCTCATCTTACCTTGGCGTAGAGGCATTTGATCCATACATTACCACTCAAGTGAATGGCATCCATACTATAGCACGCCGTATGGACGACGAAGTAAAAACCCCCATGTTAGTACTTAAATAGCCACCTAATAGTCCTTAATTTGGGCATAAGGAAAGTGATCAATGGCACACTTTAGATTTCAAATACCTATTATATAACTAATAGTTGCTAGAGAAGGGTTTTTGGAAAACAAAAACTTTTGTTTTTAAATACACTTGTGACAATTAACGTTGAATCTTGCTCTGATACCAGCTGTCGCAGAACCGACCAATTTATAAGAATACAAGTATAATGGCAATCCGCAAGCGGTCGCACTGTCATACTTGAACCCATATAAACCCGGTAGTCCGTCGAGTACCACGACGGGTCTCGATAAACGATTTACAACAACCAAGATCGTACAGGATTCAACATACATGCCACATATTACATAAAGTTCACAGATACATTTCATCATCAGAGTACGAATAAAAGTTATTACAAAACAAGTTTGATAAACTAAAGCGGAAGCAAATGAGTTTGAGATAAAGTTTTCCAACATAGTTTAATACAGTGCCAAACCAGATCACGGTCCACAAAAGCAAGGATAGGAATTACTAAGGAAGCCTGCCCAAGGCTTACTCCTCATCCACAGCGGGATAGAAGCAACTCTTGCAATAACCATGATACACAGTGCCATCTGCAACAATGGGAAAATAAACCCTGAGTACGAGAAGGTACTCAGCTAGACTTACCCGTCATGAACCAGAAATAAAATGACTCCAAGGATCATGCAAGGCTGTATAAGTGGACGTAACTTGACAACATTTTGCGAAAAAGGCAATTAATCCTTTGTACACTTGTGATTCCTTTATCAAGTTAATTATAACTATCCATTTCTAGATTAGCAACTATCCCTGTGCCAAACATGTGGTATATTATTTAGAATCATACAATAGTAACCATAGCAGGTATTGTAATTCCATATTCATCTGAACCATCATGTTTCATAACACAGTTACTACGATGTTGGAGCTAGCCAAGTTTCTCACTATCCGGGAGAGACGGCGATTCGAATCGATTTTCACCAGCTGGGAATTTATTCCTAACACAAACCCAGATCTATCAGCCACGATAGTCTTAGGTCACCTTTGGTACAACTCCGGTACACATTTCGCGGGTTCGTACTGCGCCGCACAATCTGGAACACCAGATGCCAGGATGCTCAGGCCAAGCCTGCCCTTGGGCTCAGTCTGATCGTTCCCCGGAAGGAGCGCACAACAGAACGATTCCCGGCCTGAGTTGAATTACTCGGCTTCGCGGTCGGAACGAATTATCCGGCCAGCTAAGTGAGAGGCATGCGTTCAATCTTGTCAGAAGTTCCAACAACGGTACGGTCCTTGATCGACACAGACGGGGATAGATCCACACCCAAGACCTCCATGCCTTGTTGCTTTTCTATCGACCTCCCGTCCCGGTCTCAATTTACTTTACCTCATGGTTCTGTTCCACGATAGCAGATATAGCCAACCGTGCTCCGGTATCCACCTATATCTCGCAGGTGACAGGACATCACCCGACTTCTACCGGTCTAAGCATGGCTAAGCATATATATTCGATCCTGGACCTATACCGGTTAAAGGTGATAATATCTGGACAAGGAATTGTACATGCATCAAGTGGTTTCATTCAACTCTTATAACCTAATGCATCAATCATAAATACGTAAGTAAACAGTTGTAAATTACTGGGAGACTTATAATGCTCCGGGGCTTGCCTCGCAGAAAGGAAGTAGGGCGATGGTCAGGGCACTCCGGAAGCTCTTCAGGGTTCTGCTCCACGCCTTCGGGAGCTGCGGCTTGCGGATCCTCCTGCGGGTTCCCTTCCTCTGCTTCTTCGAATTCCAGCAACGTGATCTCTTCCTCCGATCCTAGATGCATGAGTATGGTATGAGTATTACGAATGCATAATGTTAACAAGTACATCGCGTTGTTGAGTAGGTGCATATCTCTTCTCGCTTACTACTTAACTACTTCTACAATGCATCGACTATGCCATAAACAGTATCTACTTGTTTCACTCATAACTGGAGTTCTACAATTCCAAATCAGTGATCCTGGACTTTCTGGAAAGCTTATCAAATTCTCTACAACTTTGTTATTAACCATTTTTACAGTCTACATCAGTTTCAACATGTAACTCCTCATACTCTAGAATCAGTCCGGAAATGATTTAACATGCAATATAAAGTAAGACTACCTTCTACTTTATGTAATCATTCAAAATTGACAACCTAGAACCTACCAACAGTTTAAGCATACCAAACATAGTTAAGATAATATAATGGCAAAGCCCAAACTATTTATTAATTTGCCTTTATTATTTTATTTAGATATCTAGGTTAAATAATAAATATATATCAGATGTGCTTAATAAATTCTCAAAAATTTACAGAGCCTTACTAATGCTATCAAAGGACTACTATAAAAATTTCATGTCATTTTACTAAGTAGAACATCCTATACAAAAATGATAAGGAAGCAAGGCTTGAAATAGCATAAATGGAAAATCCTATTGAAAAGTGTCAAGCAACAGATTTCTTATTTTTCCTAACATCCATATGGTACTAGTATCACCTCCAACAAATTTCATGAATTTTGGACTCATAATTAATTTATAAAAATTCATGCAAGGATTAACTATTTATAAAAGAAAAATCTATAACTATAGATCTACACATGCACTGGTCCTCAAATTTTTATCCAAGCTCATGTATGACAAGAATAGCCTACCACAAAAATTTCATAATTTTTGGAGCACAGGAACTCTAGATATAAAATAAACAAATTTGAATGCATTCAAAAGCACATTTGAAATCCCTATTTAAATCTCCAGAAATTTCTACTGTTGAAACCAAGAACATATTTTTCCTAAATACTACACTTCCTAAGCAACACAATCATATTTATTTCACCATTTTAGGAGCTACCAAACTAAAGATACAAAAATAACAAAACAAATCAAAAACTGGATTCAAAATGAGTTAGCCTACACTACTGCTGTCGCTGACAGGTGGGACCCGCTGGTCAGGGGACCCCACGCGTCAGTGACACGGAACAGGGCAGCGGCGCTGCGCGGTGCTGGCGCGGCCAGAGCTCGCCGACGGCGAGGTTGCCGGCGGTGAGGTCTTCACGACACCATCTACTGAGTAGCGCGCATCAAACGACCTAGGTGGTGGCGGGTGAGGGTGGGTGGAGCATGCTCGTCGTCGGTGATGGCGGCACGGCGGCGCTGCTCGATGCTGTGCCGGCCATCTCCGGCCACGGGAAAGCCAGGCGAGGCGCGCAATGGTACCACGGTGACCTAGCGACTCTATTTCAACAACAAAAGCTCCACGTAAAGCTCCGACGACTCTTGACCACGGCGCGGCGGTGCGGGGGTTAGAATGCGGCGGCGCGGGTCGTCGCGTTCCACGCCGGCGGGATCACTAACGACGGTAACGTCTTGGCACCGGCTAATACACGTCCTGACCCAACGCTAACGCTCAAAATCGAAGGAAAAGCGCCGACGAGCCAAGCTATGGCGAGCTTTCCGTGGAGGCGGCAATGGCGACCGAGAACTCGGTGAGAAAGGAAACGGTGAATACGCCCTCACCGAAGCGTGACAGCCGCTGCAATCAAGACGAGGGGTGGAGGGAGGTGTGGCGCAGCTATGGGCGAGATGGAGGCGGTGGTGGTGCGACGTAGCGCACACGAGGCGACGGCGGAGGCGGTGCTGTGCTCGGCGGCGTGGCCTGGTTCTGCGGCGAGAGCAAGGGAGGGCGCTGGAGAGGGAGAGAGCTGGCGTGGGCGAGTGGAAATGGAGCGGGCGCACGCTGGCGTGAAGAAGGCGCGCCCAGGCGCGTCGTGGCCTGCGCGGATCAGAGCGTTGGCGACGCGCGGCCATCGTGAACTCCACGCGGCGGCTCTGCTCTGACGCCGGTCGGCCACTGTGCCGGTCGATTCAGTTGGTTCAGACGCGAACGGGACGCCTGACAGCGTGTTTTCTCGTTGATTTATCTGCTAAATCCATGGCTCCTTCGTGCAAACCTCCTGAATAAATTTCGTAGACCTAAGTACCAGCTACAAATGTTGTTCAATGATCTCGTGCTAATTCGCAACCGAAACTGAGAAAAATCATCCCCAAAGTGAGCCCGTCAGTCGGTCAGTGTTCATGACTTAGTCAATTTCGTTAAGTGTTGAAATCAGGATTTTGATGATTCTTGTGATCCAATTTCAAACGTGTTAGGAGCTGAATCATGTGATGACCCAAAAATAAAAGTTGTTCCTAATGTCAAACACTACAACTTTGCTTTAGTGAACTCCTCCATGCAAGGTCTCTAACACCTAGTTCAACTTTAGTCAAACTTGTCACTTTGAAATCATGATACCCATTCAAACCTATGGACTAAATGACCAAACTAGCCCTAGCACTTAATACCAAAGTTGTTCCTAATGATATCCTAAGCATGTTTAAACAATTTGCAAGATCATTTAAGCATTTCATGTAGTAGTCACTCATATAGCTATTCAGGTCAACACATGAAATATCGCTTAAGTGCTTGATCATGAAATGTGGCCTTCATGAACAAGGTTCCTTTTGTTAACCTAAGTGTAGCTAAGGTGTTGTAGTGACCAACATTACACCCTAGCATTTATTTGCACATGATCATATGCATATGTTACAAGAAACACGAAATAACAAGCAATGTTTCATATGTTTCGATCAGATGTTTCAATTGTAAATGATGATTTATGAATGCTTGATGCTCATGCTCATGTTATGCAAGTCAAGTTATGCAAGGCTAACACCCGAGGTGTTACAGCCCCTCCCCCTTATAAAAATCTCGTCCCGAGATTTGCAAGACCTACCATTCTTGGAAAAAGGCGGGATAAACTTCTTGCAGATAATCTTCTCTTTCCCATGTAGCATCTTGTTCACTATGATTGTTCCACACCACCTTATAGAACTTAATAATCTTACTCCTTGTTACTCTCTCCATCTCTTCTAATACTCGAATTGGCTTTTCTTCATAGGTCAAATCCGATTGAAGTTGCACGTTGGTGGGTGCAATAGCTTCTTCCGGTACTCGAAGACATTTCTTTAGCTGAGACACATGGAACACATCAAAGATTGCACTCATCTCTGGTGGTAGTTGTAGCTTATACGCAACATTTCCTTTTCGTTCCAAATTTTGTATGGCCCTACATATCTTGGTGAAAGCTTCTTTTTCATCCCAAATCTCTTCACACCTTTCATGGGTGATACTCTCAAGTACACATAGTCACCTACTTCAAAAGTTAGTGGTCTTCTTCTTCTATCGGCATAACTCTTCTGTCTTGATTGAGCTGCCTTCATGTGTTGTTGGATGATACGTACTTGTTCTTCGGCTTCATTGACAAAATCAATACCAAAATATCTCCTTTCACCGGGCTCAATCCAATTCAATGGAGTTCTGCACTTTCTGCCATACAAGGCTTCAAATGGAGCCATTTTGATACTCGCTTGATAACTGTTGTTATAGGAGAATTCAGCTAAAGGTAACCATTTCTCCCATGAACCTTTTGAAGATATAACACAAGCCCTAAGTAAATCTTCTAGGATTTGGTTCACTCGCTCTGTCTGTCCTGAAGTTTGCGGATGATAAGCTGAACTTCTGATTAGCTTGGTTCCCAAAGCTTGGTGCAAGTGCTCCCAGAAACGAGCTATGAACTGTGGTCCTCTATCTGAGATTATGGTCCTGGGTACTCCATGCAATTTCACGATCTGGGAAACATATAACTCAGAGTATTTACCCGCGTGATATGTTGTGTGAACTGGTACAAAATGTGCTGACTTGGTGAGACGATCAACAATGACCCAGATTGAATCGTGACCTTGGGGCGTTGTTGGAAGGCCTGTGATAAAGTCCATGCTGATTCTCCTCCCATTTCCATCCTGGAATAGGCAATGGCTGAAGTAATCCAGCGGTTTTCATATGGACGGCTTTCACTCTGCTGCAGTTATCACACCTAGCAACATAGGCTGCGATCTCTTTCTTCATCTTAGTCCACCAAAAACGGGTTTTCAAATCTTGATACATTTTACTACTACCCGGGTGGATAGACAATTTGGACGAGTGAGCTTCTTCTAAAATTCTGATTCCTTAGCTCACGGTCTTTTGGCACCACTAGTCGGTCCTCAAACCATAATACACCTCTTTCGTCCAATCTAAATGTTTGGTTTCTTGCTCTTGCATTTTTCTCTTTGATGTGACTTATTCCTACATCTGTCTGCTGTAGCTCTATGATTTTGCCCTCAAGCGAACAACTGATTGTGATATTGTGTAGTACAGCAGGATGTAGCAAGTTGAATCCATCTTCCAATAGCGCTTCCATAGTGTTGCAATGGGACTTCCGACTAAGTGCATCGGCTACTACATTAGCTTTACCCGGATGGTAATGCACTTCCAAATTATAGTCCTTAATCAATTCCAACCATCTACGTTGTCTCATGTTCAGTTCTGGCTGGGTAAAGATATACTTGAGGCTTTTGTGGTCAGTATAGATATGACATACATTGCCCAACAAGTAATGTCTCCATATCTTTAAGTGCATGGACAACGGCTGCAAGTTCCAAATCATGTGTAGGGTAGTTGACTTCATGTTTCCTCAAGTTGCCGAGAGGCATATGCAATTACTCTCCCTTCTTGCATAAGTACACATCCCAAACCTATTCCTGATGCATCACAAAATACATCAAAAGGCTTTTCAATGTCTGGTTGTGCTAGCACTGGTGCTGTAGTCAACAAAGTTCTGAGGGTGTGAAAGCTGTTTCACATTCTGGTGTCCACTTGTATTTCTCATCTTTCTGAAGTAGTCTGGTCATAGGCTTAGCTATCTTTGAGAAGTCTGGAATAAACCGACGATAGTATCCTGCTAACCCTAGGAAACTCCGAACTTCATGCACCGAAGTTGGGGCTTTCCAATCCATGACCTCTTGTACTTTGATGGGTCTACTGAGATTCCATCTCTGGATAAAATGTGACCTAAGAAAGGTACTTTGCTCATCCAAAATTCACATTTGCTAAACTTGGCATATAGCTTATGTCTCCCTAGTCTGGATAGGACAATCCTCAGATGCTCTTCATGATCTGACTCATTTTCTGAATAAATCAATATGTCATCGATAAACACGACCACGAACTTATCAAGTTCGGGCATGAATACCGAGTTCATTAGGTACATGAAATAGGCTGGAGCATTTGTTAGTCCAAAGACATAACCAAATACTCAGTATAAGCCGTACCTAGTAGAGAAAGCCGTGTCTAGGTATATCCTCCGGTCTGATCTTTATCTGATGGTAACCTGATCTCAAGTCAATTTTGGAGAATACCTTTGCCTTCGCTAGCTGATCGAACAAGATGTCGATGCGGGGGTAACGGATATTTGTTCTTGATGGTCACAGCATTGAGTGGTCTGTAATCTACACACATCCTTAGTGACTTATCCTTCTTTTTCACAAACAATGCTGGACATCCCCACGGAGATGAGCTAGGTTGGATAAGACCCTTGTCCAATAGATCTTGCAATTGAACCTTGAGTTCTGCTAACTCATTGTGGGTGGCATTCTATAGGGCCTTCTGGATATGGGTGCGGTACCTGGCACTAATTCGATCTTAAATTCCACGTCCCTATCCGGTGGTAGACCTGGTAATTCCTCTGGAAATACATCCGGAAACTCACAAACCACTGGGATATCACATATGGTGGTGGCTTGGATAGCACAGGCTAAATGTTGGGGTTCGAAATCGCGGGAGAGTGGAACTAGAAAAGCATTCCCTCCCGTGGGTTCTCTCAACATGATAGTACGGGTGCTAGTGTCAATAAGAGCACCATGATACTTCATCCAATTCATGCCTAAGATTACACTTATCGACAACCCGGCAATATTATCAAATCTGTGTGTACTCCCTCCCTTGTATCAAGATGAGTACATTTTTGACTATCTTTTTGGTAGTAACAGTTCCCCCTGCTGAACTTATGT
>NW_027097802.1:0-60000 GCF_019320115.1 Miscanthus floridulus | reverse complement strand
TACCAAGGCTCTAGTGTGCTCAGCAACTGGTACAACGCCGGCTAAGGCTCCTATTTACAACCTCACAAACAAATAGAGACGTTACCCCTTCACTGGGCACATTGCACACTGATCGGACACGTCCGACAGCGCGACCAGACGCGTCCGGTCACTCCTTTCGTGCCACGTGTCCTGTTCAAATGAACATAGTCGTTGGTGCCCAAAGGCTAGCTCTAACACACATGAACACCACCTGATTGGACGCATAGGTCCATGATCAAACGCACCCCATGTGGAGTCCAATCACCTATGCCCTAGTTTCTTCAGCATAGTGACCGGACGCACCCCTACGTGACCTGACACTGGGCCAGCCAGAGTCCGATCGACTCCAATAAGGGTCTAGAGAGCAACTTTGATGACCAGACGCATCCGGTGTGGTCAACCAGATGCACCCCTGTGTCCGATCCTCTCTGGATCAACTCACGCGTGCCACATCACTATGACTAGATGCATGAATAGTGTTCTGCCTACGTCTGGTCACCTCCTCAAACTTGAGTCCGGTCATGCACCTCAGCTGATCAAGACAGGGCTAAATACCGGACGCGTCTGGTCACAATTCTGGACGTGTCCGGTTACGTCTGCGCCACCTGCCTGAGTCTGGCACACCGGATGCATCCGGTCTCAGTGTCGGACGCGTCCGATCAACCCGTGACCAGCACAATCAACTCCTTTACTTCACCAACTTCAACTCCTTTGCAAATGTGCCAACACCACCAAGTGCAAGTGTGTTAGAGTTTTTACAAACATTTTTTAAAGGATTAGTCACTCAACTTGCCACGTCACTTGATCCTAGTAACGATGCAAAGTTAGATCACTCAAATGGCACTAGATGACCAATATACAAACAAGTTTGCTCCTCTTGATAGTACGGCCATCTATCATAAACTCGGTCATCAACTTCTCTACTCACCTATAACTAGTCAAATGAAATGCCCTAGGTTATACCTTTATATATCTTGCACATTCCATTCTATCTTCTTCGATGTCCATGCAACATATGCATCAACCAATCACCAAATGATATGATCCACTTTATATCATCACGTGACCGTATTGGTTCATCGATCTTGACTTCACTTACTCTTCACCATTGTCTCGGTCCATTGGCGCCAAGTCATCACTCAACTTGCCCTTCACACTTGCAACCGGTCCGTCGAGCCAAGTCTTGTCTTGATCTTCTCCACCTTGATCACATGACTCCATGTCATGTATCATATGCAATGAGCTCATTCATCAAATGTATGAGCTTTGCAACATTTCCAAGCCATTTCACCTCTATGGCATAAGTTGCTCACACACATGTACTTGTGGACTAATCACCTATGTATTTTACTCAATCACATATTAGTCCACCTAAGGTTGTTACTCAATTACCAAAACCAAACAAGGACCTTTTAGCGTGCAGCATGTAGATGAGGGGCAGCACGCGGTGGGACAAGTATGTGCACCGAGCGTGCGCAAGGGAGCGGAGGAGGTTGGCCAAGGAGCGGGTGTTGGCAGCGGTGCCCCATGTCAGGGCGGCGCGGAGGTAAGGGGAGGAGACTTACAAGCAGGGCCCACTTGTTAGTCGTGCATGTCAGCATCAAAGTCCACCTAAGCGCGCCCACATGGCAAAACTGCTATACAAAATCACTATAGGGGGTTATTTGAACGGTTTTGCAAATGTGAGGGGGTAAATACCTATTTTTAGAAGTTAGGGGTGAAGTAGTCGGGTTGTAATAGGTGAAGGGGTTATGTAGACTTTTTCTTAATAGAAGACGACAAGTTAACTTAGTAATTTTCTTAAAACACTAAACTTGACAACACCAAGCTACACTGCCAGAAAAAGTTTATCCTGCCTTCCTTACGTTTACTAGAAAAAGTCTAAATAACCCCCTCAAATTTGGTTGTTTGTGTACTTAACCTCCCAAACTACCCCCTAGAGTGGTTTTGTAGGTTAGTTTGCTGACTTGGCAAGCCAAGCTGGATAGGGATATCACTGTGGATCTTGGGCCCACTTGTCAGTTCTTTTATTCATCCACCCAAGCAATTCTCTCTCCTGCCTCGTTCTCTCTCTTTCCTAGAACCAGCGACCGGCAAACATGTCATCTGTCACAGCACACCTTCGCCTTCCCCTTCCTCTCCAGCGACGCCGCCTGCTGTCACCTACCCAGCTACAGGGAGTGTGTCCAAGGCCAGGGCGCCTGGTTTCACAGCGCCGTGCTCAGCCGGTACGTAAAAGCGACGACGACGGCGGTGCCACATGGAGGTGCGGCTCTGTCCGCACAAGAGGAGCCCGAGGCGGCGACGGGGCCATCGCAGGCACCAAGCTTGCAGCTTCCCATCTCGTTTGGAGGGGCAGGTGGTGGTGCTCGACAACGTCCGCGTAGACAAGGGGAAAAGGCGACCGAGCTGCTCCTGTTTGCGGCTGCTAGGTGCTGCCGCACACTGGCGAAGCCGCGAAGGACGACCTGCCCATGGCGAGGAAGGCGTCGCTACAGCGCTTCATGGAGATGCGCAAGGGACGAGTTGCAACGCTATCCTTTCCGTCGGCCCGTCGCTGCCGTGTAGACCCTGGCTGTCTGGCACCGCTTTGCCGAGACCCTTCGACCGTTGACTCACTCACGACGAGTGTTCACCAGTCACCTGCCTTGCCATTGACGCCGTCATGTCGTTCGGCTTCGATGCCGGCAGGGAGATCGGAGTGCGTGTCGTCGTGTTCCTGACCATCAGCACCTGCGGCCTTATCGAGCAGGGCCTCGTGCCATTCAAGCATGACTGCACGAGGAGGACCTTGCGGACGTCCATGGCAGCCACCTCGTCACCGTGGTGACCGGCGCATACTGCATTTGCGACGGCATGCAGCTGCAGGACTTCCTCAGCTTCATCCGCACCCACGGACCGTGGCGACGCCATGCTCAACTTCCTCCTGCATGAGTCCAAGCAGATATCCTCCGCGAGTGCCAAGAGATATACCGGCCGGCAGCCTGCTCGCGGGCCTCGGTTGCAACCTTTGGAAGGAGCAGGAAGGCGTCCTTGAGTGGCTCGCCGGTCGCGCGCCGCGGTTGGTGGTGCACTGGTGTACGTGAACATGAACTACGACAGCATCACGGTATGACGAACTTGTAGCTGCTCGATTTCGCCTGAGGTCTGGCAGACAGTGGGTACCCGTTCGTGTAGAACATCCGTCCGGACCTAGTCAGGGGTGACTCCACCATGTTGCCATCACCAGAGTTCGTGTCCGCCGTTGAGAGCCGTGTGCTGCTGACTAGTGTCCACAGGATGCGGTGCTCCAGCACAAGGCAGCTAGCTGCGTCGGCGGCAGAACGCTCTCATGCGACAGCAGCATTCAGCGCGGCTATGGCAACGTGGCGTTTGTGTTGGCGGCGTGGTCGGCGATGTACACGGCGCAGGTATGGTGCGGGCTGGGACGATGTCGCCAACTTACGCGACTGCAAACTCCATAGCCTGGCCACTTGGGGAGCAGCACGTACCACCGAGACAAAGGAAGGTCTGGGCGGCTCAGCTAGTGGAATTTGGTGCCAACGAAGCCGATGAACAAGGGACGATGAGCAGAGCAAGGAATAGTAGCACACTGCAACGGCCAGAAAAAAATACATGTGCCCTCACACCACAATAACATCTGATGCAGCTAGGACTGCCACCAAATCAAAACCACGGGTTAAAAATCTGGTTTTCAATAGTTTAAGGTGTAAAAAGTCTGGTTTTATAGGTTGAGGAGGGAAGTACACAACCAACCAAACGTGGGGGGTTTATATAGATTTTTTCCCAAAAGTCTATTTTCCTCCCTCAGTTATAAACTATGTCATAGATTTGGTGCACTTTTTTTATATATAAACTTGTTTGACTTAGAAAAACTAAAATGATTTATAATTGGGAACTGAGTGGGTAGCAAGCCAAGCCAGCTTGTTATTAAAGTAGTTCCTCAATGAGCTTAATCGCTAGCCACCCCAGTCTTGTGTTCCAATGTTCATGGCTCTCTCGTTGCTCTCCTCCTCGTCCGCCTCTCGACCATCCTCGACCAATGCTCCGCTCACCTCCCTCCATGGCGCTCGCTGCTGATCCCCCCTTGCCATGGGTGAGCTTTCGGATCTTGATTGTGATCTGGGAGCCATGTTCGCGTCCCTGGTACGCCAACGTTTTAACTGCTCGGTGAGTCCGACTGCACCGTACTCAAGTTCGGATTTCCATCTCGTGGCAAGTTTTGGGCGCTTGGCCATTCGTCTCAATGAGGATTTAGTGGGGCTCATTCTCCAATCTTGCCTCGGAAGCATAGCGAAAAATTTCAATGTTTTTCACCTTTCGGGTTGGATGTTTAGCTTCGTTATTTCATGCAACAATGTTGGGTTCATGATCTATAGGCTTAAGCAAATTCTTTGCAAGTCGTTTGCTATTTTCTTCCATCTTTGAGGGGGGGGGGGGGGGGGGGGGGTTGGCCCTAATTGGAAGAAAGATTTCGCTATTTGGTGCTCTGAGCAAGCGAAGGAATGGACAACAGTCGGCTCTAAATCAAAGAAAAGCTACGCTGATGCTGTTCGTTCATCCCCTTCCTTGCCTCTTCATTCAAAGCGTTCGATTTTCCTTTGTCTGAAATATCCCAAGAATTATCAAGACACACTGGTAGAGAACAGAGCTTTACTCCTGGTGGGGAACCCCCTCTAGTCCCGGTTCCCCACCCAGGAGCAAGCATCCGGGACTAAAGGGGGTCCTTTAGTCCCGGGTCAGGAACCGGGACTAAAGGGGGACCTTTAGTTCCGGTGGGTAACACCAACCGGGACTAAAGGTGCCTCCTGACATGCCACGATGGCCGGCACCCTTTAGTCCCGGTTGGTAATACGAACCGGGACTAAAGGTTTTTTTTTTCTTTTTTCTTTTCTTTTCATTTTTTTATTTTCTTTTCAAAATAGGTTTTCGAAATCGTATTGTACGCTGCTAATTATACATTTATACGCGCGTATAGTATGTTTCGGTTCAAGCACAATGAACGTATTAAATCACACAATTCAATCATAGAAATATATATATATATATATATATGCATGCATGCATCATATATATATATTTACATGCATGCATGCATATGTGTATTTTACATTATATTATTCCATGTGCATATATTACAAAAGATTGCATTACAGTTGTTGTGATATAACAAGTTTCCTCTCATCCTCTAGCTTGGCTTCCATGGCAGTGTTGGGTCGAAGTAGAACTCGCCCTTAGAATCGATGACCTAGTCATTAAAAAATCCGGCTATAGACTCTTGAATTGCTTTTATTTGGTCTTGCCGTATGACTTTTTCCTCCAACCATCGAGCCTACAGGTTTGAATTAAAGGAAAATAAATTAATATATGTACATACATATATATATATAAAGACATTGTAACACAATCAATAATAATAATTAAATGAATATATAGTGTATTTTTAACGTACTTTGAGTCTCTCTGTAGGAGTTCTTTGGGAGACCACATTGATAAACTTGCAAACATAGTAACCACAGTAGTTGTTCTCCTGTTCCTGCCTCAGACACCACTTTACGAGAAAAAGATTTGTCATCCAATCTGATGATCCGGTGAAAGCTATATGTTTAATTAATAAAGATGATGCGATTTAGGGGACTTACTTTCAAAGGGATTACATTTAGTGGCGCTTTGCATTTTCCCATGTGTTGCTTCTCAATAAAGGTTTTCCCAACACTGCCCAATAAAAAATTTGCCACGTCATCAGATATAGTTAATCATCATGTTTGTGTGTATATATAGTTGCTAGAGATACCAAAATTACCTCTGGATAATATCTATCATATCTTGGTAGTCTTGTTGTGGTTTTCTCATCGAGTCATAGATTATCAAGTGACTTTTCACCAGATCGATGTCCATCAATATCCAATGATTGCTGCATGTGTTTATAGGATATAACGCATAACACTCATTAATTAACTAGAATCAACATATGAGCCATTAAGGATGATTGACATTATTAACACTCACTTAAAGTTGTAGGGAAAGAGTGTATCCTTCTTGTGGCGTTGGTTCACTAAGAAGTTCATGAGGTTACTCTTTGACTCACACTTCCAATTAGGCTTTGGAGTAACTGGGTCTTTAAATACTATATGGGGATCAACAAAACCAATTTCATTGCAGCCTTCCTTTCTGAGCTCTGTCATTGTAAATCTGCATATATATAGTACTTGTTAGGATAATTTATATGCATATACACACATATGATGAGTTTAATAATAGATTGAAAGAATTATTACTTATAGGCAATAGCAGCTAATGATAACTTTGTCTAGAGAGGTCAAGTGGCATAGTTGATGAAATTTTGTAAAGTCAACATACATAACATCATCGCCACGGAACCAATGTTCGTCTCTAATTCTGACACCAATGCAGAAGTCTCCACCGGTAGACGCCTGCATGTACCACTTGTTTAGCAGGTACATTTGCGTCCCCAGATCACATAAGGCTTGAGGGTTGTATAGACTCTGGCCTAGTACAAATTTTTTTTCCAAATATCAACCTCCGCCGCACTCTCAATGTTTCCATCACCAAACATCTGGTAAAGGTCGAGACCAGTCTCTTTAATAAATTCACCAAGGTGATCCAAATCGACATCCGGATGTATGTTTGCCTGATGCATTAATTCTAAATTCAAACCATATTCATTACCAACAACTAGTGGGGGGACTAATTGGTGCGATTGTTGTCCGAGTTATGCAACTCCTTTCCCTGCCCGCTTCTTTTTCTATGCCGCCTCAATTGACTTGGTGAGAGTGCGGTCATAGTCCGTTAATGTTAATTTGGATGGCTTACGAGATTCCCGCTGTTGTTGCTGGTAAGAAGCCACCTTTTTTCTTAGAATATCTGGAGCTATGAAGAAGTACGGTTTCTCCGGGTTTCTCATTGCTTCTTGATCCTTTTTAAGTTTGTCATAGAATCTGGACATATCTTTTTTATATGCATCAGTTACTTCTTCCTTCTCTTCAGATATTATCTTGGGAATAGCCCTTGGTTTCACGGTGGCTTTCTTTGCCGGCGAGGACTGGTTCTTCGTTTGCGGGGCTGGCCTCTTGCTAGTACTTGGCTTCTTGGTAGGCGGGGGCGGGGGAGGCGTTGGAGACCTCCTTGGAGGTGGTGGCAGCGGCGTTGGAGACCTCCTTGGAGGTGGCGGCTATGACGTTGGAGACCTCCTTGGAGATGGTGTGGATGCAGCCTCGCCTTCCAACACATTGTCATCGTACAGAGCACTATGATGATCTGGCGATTGAACAATTGGATTTAGGTTGGGGGAGGATCTGCTACAAAAAAAGGAATGACATATTATTATAAGCAGATTGTTAATTATTTAAGCCAATATAAATTAATGATGTAGTGTTTTCATCCACACCTATGGTGAGGTACTTCAGGAGGAGGTGGAGGCGACATCCCAGGAATGATGATGTAGCGCTTGCGCCATAGAATGAATGTCTTCTCTGCTTCTCCTAGAGTCTTCTCGCCATCACCTCCAGGAATGTCAAGAGGCAAATCACTAAAACCTTTTTCAGCTTTATCTACCAAGATGGTAGCATATCCTTCTTGGATTATATTCCCATGAATCCTTGGTGTCTTGGTTCGGTCGATAGGATTAACAAGACCGATAGCCACCTTGATTGTGGAATTCCCCTTCGGAATGTGTAGCTCACACGATGTACAAGGTTCAGTGACGTCATCCATAGGAAAGTGCAGTCCTGTGTCCCCTTGATTTGGTATCTCCGTGGAAGCGCAACTACTTTTCAACTAAACAGATTGGCTAATGTTGATTCCTGGCTCTGATGCCTACTTGCTTGCACTCACTGCTATTTCACTTGCCTTCTGATTTCCTCCTGCATTCTCGCTTCAAGGTTTTTTTCCCGCTCCTGTGCTTCACGTACCGCTTCCTCCAACCTCTAGAGCTGATGTGCCTCTTCTTCCTTCTTTCTCTAGCGGCTTCTGTAGGAAGGTCTATCCTGAGGGAATCCATGCTCCCACAAGACACTTCCTTTGCCTCTAGTTTGGCCACCATGTTCAATAGTCCCGATGGCGTATGTCAGTTCATCCTTCTCTCTGTTGGGCCTAAACGCACCACTAGCAGTAGCTCTCTGAGCATAAAACAATCTTTCTACTACTTCTTGCAGTCTTGCGCCATAAACGCACTTCCCTGTCTCCTGGTCTAGTGTTCCCCATGAGTGAAAAACCAATTCTTTGCATGCTCTCCCCACTCGAGTGATTTTGGTGTGATACCCTTGGCAAGAAGGTCTGCTTCCATTTTGTTCCACTTCTTAATGGCAGTCGGGTAGCCACCTGATCCCAAGTTATGGTGGTATGTCTTCTGTTGGGCATTACATTGGTTCTTTATCACCCGACTCACACCCTCTTTCGACGTCTTGTACTGTACAAACTCATCCCAATAGGGCCTCTGCTTTGAGATCAGGCTTGGGACAGTGAAATCTGGTGCTATGTTCTTCTTGACATACGTCGTGTATAGGTGTTTCTTCCAAGTCTGAAACTGGGTGGCCATCTTCTTCATTGCCCAATCCCTAACTCGCTCCTTCAATTCATCACCATCTATTATATCATCATAACCATCTGTTTGGAGCGTGAAATGTACCAAGACATCTTTCCAAATTAATGCCTTGTCACGATCGGAGACAAAACTGATATGAGGAGCATTGGTCTTCTTCTTCCATTCACGGGTACTGATTGGGAGCCGGTCTCGTACAAGGTAACCACAGTGGTGCACGAATTTCATTTTATTTGGCCCCCCGGTTCGCCTATATCCACATTGAACTCCGAGATGATGAAGCGGCCCTCTAATGGCTTTTTGGGACCTCGAACATTTTTACTCTTCGTTGTAGTTGTTGATGTTGATCCAAAGGGCTACAAAACATAAACATTATTTTTAATGTCATGAGCACACATAAGACATATGATAATATAATAAAAAATATATACTTGGCCAATATGTTGTTGCTCATTTTGTTCAAGAGCTAAGTACTGACTCCCATCATCTGCATCCTCTTGCATGTTATTTTTAGCACCATCATCGCCGGCAACTTGAGTGCCAGTGTTGATCAAATTCATCATCAACTCCTCCTCATCCATGTTTCTCGGGTCGGTCATCTAGCTTCAAAAAACAAAACCAATATATAGTACGTCAAATCTTTGCTTACATGCGTAAAATCTACGAACAATATGCATTATTAAATCTTGCCCCTCGGTCAAGGACACAATTCGCCACACTAGGGCGAACTGCATCGGTACTAGGGCGAATTAGGGCTATACATAAATGGCCGAGGGCAAATTGCGTCGGTGACTAGAGCGAACCACGTTGGTGACATCAACAACGCGGTTCGCCCTAGTCACCGACGCAATTTGCCCTAGTGTGATTGTTTAGCGTTAACGATAATGATAATACGAATGTTGATCGACTAGGCCACGAGAGAGGGTGGTGTGATGAGAGTGGCGGTGCTCCACTCCACCGTATATATGTTTGTACACATGGGTGAACAAGGGTGGCGGTGCTCCGCTGTATAAACCCTAAACCCTAGGGCGAACGAGGGCGGCGGTGCTCCGCCGTATAAACCCTAAACCCTAGGGCAAACGAGGGCGGCGGTGCTCCGCTGTATACATAGAAATGCATGGCCCTTATATACCAGGGGTCGTATACATATGCCAGCCACCAGCCAGGAGTACTCGGTCGAAATGGTTCACTAATTTGTATAATGTTGGTAAGCCGGAACAATTCCCAGCTCCATTCCTGACTAATTGAAGGGGCCCTAACTTGTGGTCCAACTATCCAGTATTCCATGCTGTTAGACCCCAACTGTACGTTGTTGTACCAGTTATGTATTGTAACAATATATAATAACTCAAGTAGTCTAGCTGGGTCACATAAGAGAACTCCGATTCCATTTCGCTAGCTCTTTAAGTAGATGCCGCGCATTTTGGGATGCCATCGAACTACCTTCCAATTTAAATTGCAACAAACTTCCACCTTTGATCTTTCCATTTATAAAATAAAATTTTAACAACACACATACATGTACGAATTAATTAGCCATGAAACTTATACCTAGGATCGATGTCAGATCTGCAGCTAGCTAGCTAAGCACCCCTTCCCCTAATTGTTCAAGATCGTTCGACATTAGCGCCGCCACCGCATTGTTCAAGATCGCCAAATCACGAACAAACTTACGAACCACCAAGCACGCACATATGACGGTCGCGGAGAATCATTGCTGTCGTAGAACGTACGTACGTACCTCGGGAATGGAGGAGAGGAAGCCGCGCGCATTGGCGGCCTCGTCGTCATGCCATGTCAACGCGCTGGAGGGTACGGTGTGGCCCGCGCGTCTGGCCGGGGCGGGCTGTAGCTGGCACCGCGAGGTCATTGGCACGTGGGGTGGCGTGGGACCGCGGACGCGCACGAGGCGGTGGCGACGACCGACGTCGGGCGGGGTGGCGGCGGCGTCCTCGGTGTGGCGGGCCGGGTGGCGTGGGCGCAGGGGGGAGAGGAATCGGCGAAGAACGCAAGGAAGAAGATGGCACTGGTATATATATGCCACACCCCTTTACTCCCGGTGCCATCCCCCCATCGGGACTAAAGGTCCTTTACTCCCGGTGCGTGTTACCAACCAGGAGTAAAGGTATACCTTTACTCTCGATTGGTAACACGCACCGGGAGCAAAGGTTTTTTTGGCGGGCCACGAAACTGCAGCCCACCTTTACTCCCGGGTGGGCTTCCCACCCGGGAGTAAAGGTGGGCTGCAGTTTTGTTTCCCGCCCGTTTTAAGCAAATTTTTTTAATACAAATGCAATAGGCTTGTTAAATACATAGTAAATTAAATAAAAGGCATAAAATTATTTTGTTAAAAATATGGATTTTCTTTTTCTTTATTGCACATAGGAAAAATCTATAACCTAACTTTTTTTAGCTTTTGTTATAATTATAAAACATAGTGTAACTAATATTTATTATTTCGTTAATGCAAAAATGTAGTGTTTAATTAAAATTATTAAAACTATTGGTTTTGGACAGGAAATTTGTTTTCACATCATTTTAACGTTAATATTTTAATTTTTCATCACTCAATATCCTAATTTAACTTTTTGAGAGAGAAATCCCACCAAATCAAACATTGATTTAATTTGAAACATGACATAATAAACATCTGAATTCACAATTATTATATAATATTTTAATTTTTCATCACTCAATATCCTAATTTAACTTTTTGAGAGAGAAATCTCACCAAATCAAACATTGATTTAATTTAAAACATGACATAATAAACATCTGAATTCACAATTATTACATAATATCTCAAACACACACTACATTAAATCACTATATCATCAAGTGGGCACAGCAGTGAACTTCTTCTTTACGTATGTCCCTTAGTTATGATCGCGCTGTAACCATGGAGTGTCCTCATCATTTACCAAGATGCTAGGGTCTTTGTTCACTTTGAAGGGCGGAATTCGGTCATCCTTTTCATAATCTTCTGACATGTCCGACTTGTCCTCAATTTCCATGATGACTCTTTTCCCTGAAAGAACTATGTGGCGCTTTGGCTCTTTGGTTGAGTCATTATCGTTTTCCCTCTTTTTGGTTTGGTAGACATATCATTGACATAGAACACCTGATTCACATCCTTGGCAAGGACGAATGGTTCGTCTTTGTACCCAATATTACTAAGGTCTACTGTTGTCATTCCATACTCGTTGTCTACTGTTACCCCACCTCCGGTCACCTTGACCCATTGGCACTTGAACAATGGGATCTTCAAAGTAGGTGCATATTCTAGTTCCCATATTTCATCTATGTGTCCATAATATGTCTGCTTATTCCCATTCGGGTCTGTGGCATCTATGCGGACACCACTGTTTTGGTTGGTACTCCTTTTATCTTGGGCTACTATGTAGAATATGTTCCCATTTATCTCGTACCCTTTGTATGTGACGATATGCCATGATGGTTGCATAGCCAATAAATACAGTTGCTCATGGATGCTCTCATCACCTTGACATTTTTTTCGCAACCAACCGCTGAAAGTTTCCATGTGCTTATGCATAATCCAAGCTTCAATCTTCCCTAGAAACTCGAATCGTAAGAGATCCTTATGTGTCTCAATATACGGATCTACCAAAGAGGAGTTTTGTAGAACTGTGTAGTGCGCTTTATTGAAATAATCATCCTCCGTACCAATATATGTTTTCCTCCCTAGTGTCCCCTTTCCGCTTAGTCTCCCCTCATGTCTCGATTCAGGAACACCAATTGAGTCAAGGTTGGGAATAAAGTCAACATAGAACTCAATGACCTCTTATGTTACATAGCCCTTGGTGATGCTTCCTTCTGGGCGAGCACGGTTGTGAACATATTTCTTCAGGACTCCCATGAATCTCTCTAAGGGGAACATGTTGTGTAGGAACACAGGACCGAGAATGAAAATCTCCTTGACTAGGTGAACTAGGAGGTGTGTCATGATATCAAAGAAGGAAGGAGGGAACACCAACTCAAAGCTGATGAGACATTGAACCACATCATTCTATAGTTTAGCTAGATCAGTTGGATCAATTCCCTTCTGAGAAATTGCATTGAGGAATGCACATAGCTTCATGGTGGCTAGACGTACATTTGGAGGTAGAATTCCTCTTAATGCAACTAGAAGTAATTGCGTCATGAGAACATGACAGTCATGGGACTTTAAGTTATAGAATTTCTTCTTTGGCACATTTATAATACCATTTATATTCGAGGAGAATCCAGATGGTACCTTGATGTTGTTTAAGCATTCAAACATGATTTCCTTCTCCTCTTTGCTTAGAGTGTAGCTGGCAGGACATAAGTAATGGCGTCCATCATTTGTCTTCTCTGGATGCAGGTTGTCTCTTTCTCTCAAACAATGCAGGTCCTGTCATGCTTTCAAATGTGTCCTTAGGCTTTCCATACACACCCATGAAGCCTAGCAGGTTCACACAAAGATTCTTCGTCAGGTGTATCACGTCGATCGAACTACGGACCTCTAGGACTTTCCAATAGGGTAGCTCCCAAAATATGTACTTCTTCTTCCACATGGGTGCGTGACCGTTAGCATTGTTCGGAACAGGTTGGCTGCCATGTCCTTTTCCAAAGACGACTTTCACATCATTGACCATATCGAGTACATCCTCACCGGTTTGGTTGCGAGGCTTGGTCAGGTGGTCTGCCTTCCCTTTAAAATGCTTGCCTTTCTTTCTTACGGGGTGATTTGCAGGAAGAAATCGACGATGGCCAAGGTACACGACCTTTCAACATTTTTTCAAGAATACACCTCTAATATCACCGAAGCAGTGTGTGCACACATTATATCCCTTGTTTGACTGTCCTGAAAGATTACTTAGAGCAGGCCAATCATTGATTGTTACGAACAACAATGCTCGCAGATCAAAGTGTTCCTATTTGTACTCATCCCACACACGTACACCTTCTTTATTCCACAAAATGAGAAGTTCGTTAATAAGTGGTCTCAGGTACACATCGATGTCATTGCCAAGTTGCTTCAGGCCTTGGATGAGCACAGGCATCATAATGAACTTCCGCTTCATGCATAACCAAGGAGAAAGGTTGTAGATACTTAGAGTAATAGGCCAAGTGCTATGACTACTATTCTGCTCTCCAAAAGGATTGATACCATCTGTACTTAAAGCAAACCTTAAGTTTCTTGCGTCATTTGCAAACTCTAGGAATTCTCTGTCGATTGCTCTCCACTGGGACCCATCAGTAGGGTGTCTCAACATATTGTCTACCTTACAGTCTTCTTTGTGCCATCACAACAATTTTGCATGTTCTTTGTTTCTAAACAGACGTTTCAAGCATGGTATTATAGGAACATACCACATAACCTTGGCAGGGATTTTCTTCCACGAACGTTCGCCCTCAACATCACCAGGGTCATCTCGCCTGATCTTATACCGCGATGCATGGCATACCGGGCATGCATCCAATTTCTCATACTCTTTTCCACGGTAGAGGATGCAGTCATTAGGACATGCATGTATCTTCTCGATTTCTAGCCCCATAGGACAGACAACTTGTTTTGCTTCGTAGGTAGTGGCAGGCAATTCATTGTCCTTTGGAAGCATCTTCTTTTGGATTTTTAGTAACTCTCCAAATCCCTTGTTAGATACACCATTCTTTGCCTTCCATTGTAGCAATTCTAGTGTGGTCCCCAACTTTTTCTGTCCTGCATCACAAGTTGGGTACAGCAATTTCTTGTGATCTTCTAGCATCTGCTCGAACTTGATCTTCTCCTTTTCACTTTCACATTCTCTTTGTGCGTCACGAATGACCTGACAAAGATCATCAGCAGACTCATCTTCTGTAGCTACCTCTTCTTCAGCTTCTCCCATTGCAGTATCATTGAAGCATGCACCATCGGGAATAATATGATTGTCGTCCCATTGTTCTTCTTCACATTCTTCCATTATAACGCCGGTTTCTCCGTGCTTCGTCCAACAAATATAGTTTGGCATGAAACCCGACTTGAACAAGTGTGAATGAAGAGTCCTTGAGCAAGGATATTCCACCGTATTCTTACATACGGCATATGGGCAGCACATGAAACCATCGCGTTTGTTTGCCTTGGCCGCACGTAACAAAGAATGCATGCCGTCCATGAACTCTTGGAGCGATGATCAGCATTGTACATCCAATGCTGACTCATCTGTATTACATGACATAAATACCATATTAAAACCTAGAACATAATTAGTTAATTATACAATATGCATACCACCACAAAAGCTATAAATTTAAGAAATCCTCGCTACAATGTAGACAATCCCAACTACCACTAAAAACACTAAAGCTATAATGCACTTCAGAAGCACAAGGATTTCGCGACCAATCCCAACTAAAACAGATAGATCCCCCCATTTGTTCAACATCTTTAGGCTTCTTCGGCTGGATCACTGCCTCATTAGCTGCCATATCTGCCTGTTGTGCAAGATATTTTTGGACGAGTTCAACATACTCTTCCTTCCAGTAGAAGCCTGAACATCCAGTGCCATCCCACTGAAATTAAAACAAAAAATTAGAACTTTAATCACAACCATCATGAAAATAGGTATAAACTAACCATAGTCATTAAATACGATAAATTAACTCACATTACGATCTGGACACTTGTAGAAAATGCGACCCTTGTTGGGACCCTCCTTCTTCACTCGGTACTCCATCACAATCTTCGTCTCATCACAACACTTGTCGCATGCAATGAGTGGGAGGCCCGGCCTAAGTCGCTTTGGAAACCCATGAGAGGCCGAGGACCCAGAAGCAGTTGCCATCTACTCTCTATACTCATTTTTAATACACTATAAATTTCTCATTTTATAAACAAATAAAATTAAAAAAAACTCTAAAATTCTCTATATCTCTAAACAATGAAGTGTGCTATGCATGCTACAAATGAACGGTGAATACTAGTTTTTAATAGCTACTTTAACCTTCCTTCATGTAAATATGCAAGCTTGAAGTTTAAAGGTTTCCAGAGCGTTTAACACTACTCTGCTTGCCATGGCCATGGTCATTGTGTTCTCGTCTTTTACTGCGGCAGGTAAGTAATTCACATGATATTTCCGCAAATTAACAGAAGAATGGGAGTGTACACACATAACAATCGATTATCATTTATATTTATATATATACTATGTTTGGGTACGGTGATTGACAGACTACTGCGACGATATCAGGACGTGTGAATAAATAACCATCCGTACTAGTTGACCTTGCTTACGTGATCATCTCGGCGAGCATTTCTCCACCGGACAGCACCGTACTTGGCCACGGAAGAGCTCCGATTCTACGAGGGAGGGAACATGGTCTTCCACGACCATTGCCGCTCTCCCTCATAGAAACAAAGCTCCTCCTTAACATCTGTTACCGCTCGAAAGAGAATATGCTCGCCGAGATGAACATGGTCCGCAAGTTCAACTAGCTACTTTAACCTTCTTTCATGTAAATATGCAAGCTTGAAGTGATTTTGAGCTCAAATTGCTTACAAATGAAAAAAACCACAATAAAGAACCATATATATAGTGAACAAAATGAGATAAGACAATGGTGAAAAATGAGAGTATGAGATTGGTAACCTTTACAACTGAAGAATCGATGGAGGAATTGAAGAAATCGACGGAGGAATCGAAGAATGGATGGAGGAACAATGGAGGGAGGAAGCAAGAACACTAGTGTAGTGAGCTTCAAAATGTGCTGAGCTCGGGCTCGGGAAGGAAGAAGGAGACGGCTGGGATATAAAGGGGGGACCTTTAGTCCCGGTTGGTGGCTCCAACTAGGACTAAAGGTAACTTTCCAACCCCCGATGCAGCCACGGCCCGGGAGTAGACCTTTACTCCCGGTTGGAGCCACCAACCGGGAGTAAAAGTCTACCTTTAGTCCCGGTTGGTGGCTCCAACCGGGACTAAAGGTCACTGCCACCTCTGTCTGGCGTAGTAGCCATTGGGCAGGGACCTTTAGTCCTGGTTGGAGCCACCAACCGGGACTAAAGGTATCTTTAGTCCCAGGCGCAAAAAATTCCAGGACTAGAGCCCATTTTGGCCGAGGATCAAACGTCTGTTCTCTACTGGTGCAATTTCCTATTGAAACACTCTGGTCACAAGGAACTTCATGATCCTCATCCTCATCCTCCAGCTGAAGAACCCAAGCCTACATGTCCCATCTCCAATTCAAATTCTGACAGGCGTGTTCTTCGCTGGATTCCCAAAAAGCCTCTGGCAGTTATGAGTGCGACAACTAAGGCAGAATCGGCACCACCCCCGTCGCCAAAGCCTTCTATGAATTTGAATTTGTAAGGAAAATGGACCCTAGGCCCATTTACTTTGGATTTTGGTGTTTGATGACCAACACAACCAAATTGGACTAATGAATTTGCAAGTGTTTGTTTTGTAGTCCAACAGGGTGCAAGACATGACTTGGACGAAGGCAACGTGATGATCCGATGATCAACACCTTAAGAAAGACCTTAGGAGCACAAGAAAAGACCCAAGATATCAAGCAAAGTCCAAGCATGAAGATAGGAACCAAGCCATACGAAAGATCGTGAAGAAACGAGCTTGCAGAAGCGACCGGACGCTGGAAGCGCGACAGGACGCTGGACCGATGGCTCGGCAGATAGGCGACCAGACGCGAGGACTGGACGCTGGTAGTAACTGACTGGATGTAGAAACGCAGTGTTCGATCGAGTACAGAGAGGTTCCAGGCACGTGAAACTGCGACCAGACGCGTCCGGGGTAGGCGACCGGACGCTGGCAGCGTCCGATCGGTGGTTCGTGGCTACAATGGTCGGGACGACCGGACGCGTCCGGTCAGGACGATTCAGCATCCGGTCAGTAGCTGTTTCACAGGAATTCAACCCCAACGGCTACTTTCTCAGTGGGGCTTATAAATACAACCCCCAACCGGCCATTTGAGGTGTGTGGAGCTGAGAAAACATACCAAGGGTGTTGATACACCATTTTAGTGATCTCCACATGCAGAGTGCTTAGTGTTTTATTAGGTGATTAGCATAAGTGCTTTGCAAAGTGCTTAGGTTGATTAGACCACCGCTCATGCGCTTGCTCTAGGTGTTTGCCTAGTGTTTAGTGAGGTTTGCATACCTCTTGCCACCCCGTGCTTGCGAGCACAAGTGTTGTACATTGGAGGGGCTTGAAGTCTTGCGAGATCACACCAACCGCGTTTGTGGTGTGGCCGCCACCGTATACCGGAGGGAACAAGGCCCGTGGTGTTTCGGCCGGAAGCTTGATAGTGAAGACGGCGGGGAGCATCTGGGAGAGGCTTGCCGAGAGGCACATCAGAGACCCACTTGCGCGTGGAGAAGGCCCAAGGCTATCCATGGAGTTACCCAACCGGGAGCTTGGCCCTTGCGAGGGATTCCTTGCGAGGGGCTCCAACAAGGACTAGGGGGAAGCTTGCGCGCTTCTCGATACCTCGATAAAAATACCAGAGTCATCGACGGGAGTTTGCATATCTCTACCTTGCTCTTTAGCTTCCACATTTACATTGATTACTTTACTACATTTGTGGTAGAGATAGCAACACACTAGCGAAACCATAGTTGCACATCTAGATAGCTTATCTATTGCATAGGTTTTGCTAGGGTTAGAAAAAGAGGCCATAGTTTAGAGTTATAATTATAAGTTGCCTAATTCACCCCCCTCTTAGGTGTCACGGTCCCTTCAATTGGTATCAGAGCCGGTTGGCTCATTTTTGGACCTTTGGCTTAACCGTCGTTGAGCCGACGCTATTGTAGAGTGGTTGGGATGGATACCGCTAGGCCTCCACAATTTGACGGCACTAACTTCCCATACTATAAAGCTAGAATGGCTTGCCACCTTGAGGCAGTTGATTTGGGTGTATGGAGAGTCACTCATGACGGGATGAAATCCATCAAGAATTCCGAAAAACCCACAAAGAGTGACGAAAAAGAAATGCATTTTAATGCTAGAGCTAAGAATTGCTTGTTTGAATCCTTTAGCATGGATGTGTTTAACCAAGTGTTCACCTTAAATATAGCACATGAAATTTGGTTAAAACTCCAAGAGCTCCATGATGGCACAAGTAATGTCCGTGAGCAAAAACATTGTCTAGCCAAGCAAAATTATGATTCCTTTGCTATGAACGATGATGGGCTTGTTCATGATATGTATTCTCGATTGAATCTAATTATCAATGAGCTCCATTCAATAGGATTATTAAAGCTAGATGATGCGAACATCATAAGGAAGATCATCTCCGTTCTACCACAAAAGAAATATGCAAGCATCATCACCATCCTTCACAACATGGAGAACTTGAGCACCATGACCCCGGGCATTGTCATTGGAAAGCTAGTGGCATTTGAAATGTCACGTAAGATGGGTCAAGGAGAAGCATCTTCATCAAGCAAAGGCAAAGCTCTCGCTTGTAGTGAGAAGAAGAAGATGAAGGGCAAGAAAGTTGAGTCAAGCTCAAGCTCAAGCTCCTCAAGTGAAGAAGAAGATGAGGATGATGATGATGATGATGAAGATTCAAGTGATGATGATCAATCTTCCTCCTCCACCTCCGACCTTGATGAACAATCAATCAAATTAATCAACAAGGTGGAGAAGATGATCCAAAGGCTCAATGTCAAGGGTGTGCCCATCCAAATTCAAGACCTCATTTTCACTAATCAAAGAAACGAGCAAAGAAAGAGAGGATGCTATGGATGCGGCGAGTTGGGGCACTTTGTGGAAGTTTGTCCAAACAAGCCCACACCTAAGACAAAGAAGAAGGCGTGTAAGAACAAAGCCCTCACAACAATAAGGTCATGGGATGATTCTTCAAGTGAAGAAGAAAACCATCACAAGAGGCGAGGTCACAAGCACTCATCATCAAGCTCTTCTCGTGTGTGCCTTATGGCACGAGGTAACAAAAGCTCATCCTCTAGTGAGAGTGATAGTGATGATGATTTGCCTTCTTACAATACAATTGTGCAACAAAATCTTAAATATGCTAAAGTTTGCACTAGTCAACAAAAGAAGCTCAAAAATTTAAAAGAGCTAGGTAGTTCACAAGAAGCATACAAGAATTTGCTTGAACAATATGAAAACTTTGCAAATCTCAATGTTGAACTATCTACTAAAATTGAGCAACTTGAGGCTAGTGCAACAACAAGTGCATGCACAATTAATGATAAGCAACTTGAAAAGAAAAATGAAAAATTAAAAGAAAAGTTAGCTAGCTCACAAAATGATTATCAAAGTTCGCTTGCTAAAATGGAAATCATGTGCAAACATTGTGATGAGCTAACAAATAAAGTTGCTAATCTTGAGGCTGTCAAAAATACCCCCACCAAGGCATCTAAAAGAAGTGACATAATTAAAAAGGATGCATCTACCTCTTGCAATGATTTATGTTTAGACTCACCTTTGTGCAACCAAGCTTGTGTTGAGAAAGTGATTGTAGATACATGCACACAAGAGGTTGCAAAAGAGAATGAGCAACTCAAGCAAGAAGTAGCTCGCCTCACCAAGGACTTGACTCAAGTGAAAGGCAAGGCAAAGCAAACCCAACTTCATCAAGATAACACCGTCAAGGGAGTGAAGAAGCTTGATGAAGGACAAACCATGGTTTGCTACGTGTGCCAAAAAGAAGGCCACAAGTCCTATGAGTGCAAGGTGAAGAATGGGGGAGGAGCAAAGAAGAAGGAGAAAAAGAAAACAAGCAAGCTCTCCAACACCTACACCAACAAGGTGGACAAGAAGGCCTCCACACCTTATCTCTTGAAGAAGAAGAAAAATGACAAGGTGGTGGCCATCAAGGTGAACAAGCAAGCAAACAATGGGGTCAAACGCTTTTGGGTGCCAAAGGAAATCATCTCCAACATGAAGAGCACCAAGAAGGTTTGGATCCCGAAAGGGAAGTGAGAAGTCCGTCGGACGACGGGGAATTTGGAGACTTGGCAAAGTATGGGTGCATTTCATGGGGTGCATCATGATGGACAAAATCATTGCCAAGTAGGTTAGTGAATACAATGGACCCAAATTCCCCTTCCCATGTTAGGTAACTAGATGTCATTACTCTCAATTAGCATTTATTTCAATTGGTATTGTCTTTCAATTGGTATACTCTTAAAGCATCTAGTTATCTTTTATGCCTAATGTTTGCATTTACATGCTTAAATATTTTGTCATGCATTCAATAGGTATATCATATGGTAGGCTGGCTCGGTTTCATTATCAACCCTTGGAGCAAACCTACATGGTTTTAAATTGTTTAGGAGCACGGCATATAGCTTGTTGTACAATTAATTATCTAATATGTGCCAAAGTCTAAATTCTAGATAATCTCTCCCAAATATCATCTTTCAAGTGGTATTTTGATACTTAAATCCATGTGCACAAATTTTTACAAGTACTCAACACTTGTGTGCACAAATTTAGGGGGAGCTTAATCTACAACTTGGATGCTTTGAGACTAACACTTTTTCAAATGATATCTATTTTTCAAACATATGTGTAGTAGTCTCATTATAAGGAAATTGGAGTCCCCGGAGTTAAGCATCATTCTTTAATTGGCATCATCATGTTGATTTCATTTCATATTTATATGCTTTCTCCGTGCATTATATAGATTAAACTCTCTTGTGCAATAAATTGCTAATTATGCATATGCTTTGCTTTCTACCATATGTATGCATATATTTAGGGGGAGCTTAGTCTATATAATGTGAGAGTCAAATTTTGTGATCCATTTCACTCTATACACAAAGGATCACGAAATTTGATCCTTCCTTGAGCTACTAATGTCTTCCTTTTCGGTGTTTGATGCCAAAGGGGGAGAATTTGAAGGACCAAAGGCAAGCATCAAGTTGATGTCTACAAGTAGTAATGGTCCAAGAAAGGGAGGAAAGTGGATTATGGATTAAACTAAGTAATGGTAAAATTTGTAGGAATCCATAATGACACATAGGGACTTTTGTAAGGGCAAGACGGTCTTCATTTGGTATCTAAATAGGATTTTCTAGCATCATATAACCTTGCCCTTTGCATTGCATCCTAGCAAGTAGGGACTTTTTAAATTTCAAAATCTTTATCATTTGCTTGCTTTAGTCATGTTGTCATCAATCACTAAAAAGGGGGAGATTGTAAGGAAAATGGACCCTAGGCCCATTTACTTTGGATTTTGGTGTTTGATGACCAACACAACCAAATTGGACTAATGAATTTGCAAGTGTTTGTTTTGTAGTCCAATAGGGTGCAAGACATGACTTGGACGAAGGCGACGTGATGATCCGATGATCAACACCTTAAGAAAGACCTTAGGAGCACAAGAAAAGACCCAAGATATCAAGCAAAGTCCAAGCATGAAGATAGGAACCAAGCCGTACGCAAGATTATGAAGAAACGAGCTCGCAGAAGCGACCGGATGTTGGACCGGACGCTGGACCGGTGGCTCGGCAGACAGGCGACCGGATGCAAGGACCGGACGCTGGCGGCAACCGACCGGACGCAGAAACGCAGCGTCCGATCGAGTACAGAGAGGTTCTAGGCGCGCGAAACTGCGACCGGACGCGTCCGGTCAGGACAATTCAGTGTCCGGTCAGTAGCTGTTTCACGGGAATTCGACCCCAACGGCTACTTTCTCAGTGGGGCTTATAAATACAACCCCCAACCGGCCATTTGAGGTGTGTGGGTCTGAGGAAACATACCAAGGGTGTTGATACACCATTTTAGTGATCTCCACATGCATAGTGCTTAGTGTTTTATTAGGTGATTAGCATAAGTGCTTTGCGAAGTGCTTAGGTTGATTAGACCACCGCTCATGCGCTTGCTCTAGGTGTTTGCCTAGTGTTTAGTGAGGTTTGCATACCTCTTGCCACCCCATGCTTGCGAGCACAAGTGTTGTACATCGGAGGGGCTTGAAGTCTTGCGAGATCACAACAACCGCGTTTGTGGTGTGGCCGCCACCGTGTACCAGAGGGAACAAGGCCCGCGGCGTTTCGGCCGGAAGCTTGATAGTGAAGACGGCGAGGAGCATCCGGGAGAGGCTTGCCGAGAGGCACATCAGAGACCCACTTGCACGTGGGGAAGGCCCGAGGCTATCCATGGAGTTACCCAACCGGGAGCTTGGCCCTTGTGAGGGATTCCTTGCGAGGGGCTCCAACGAGGACTAGGGTGTGGCAGAACCTCCTAAGTTATAGGGCCCACATGCACCTATCACTGTCCGACGACTTTTGACATTTATGCATATGTTTCCAATAACTTAAAAAGACTGTCGGGTGTCCTCGGGGAACCCCAAATCATCCACGATTTCTGAGCAGGATCACGTTATAGAGTCATTGCAGTATTACAACATTTATTCAAATATCAAAACCAGAGTAAAAACAGTGGAAGTCTTATGATAACATAGTTTACAAACCAGTTGTTTCAAACCTTACAAACTAAGTTCGATAATTATTACAAACCATAGTAGTAGTGGAGTGGCATAATTAATATAGACATATCACACAAAATAAACATCCTACCCAAGGATCACATATTTACTTCTCATCGTCAGAACGAACGATAGTCATGCAGCACAATCCAAAACAGATCTGCTCATGAGGCTCACCTGCAACAAGGGTCAACGAACCCTGAGTACGAAAGTACTCAACAAGACTTATCCGAAATATTAACTGATAAACTCAGTAATGCAGGCTCAGGGATTCAAGGTATAGCTTTAACAATGATCAAAGTTCTTTTGCATAAAAGCTCTTTTAACAACATTCTTTATATAGAAAACTTCTCAAGAATTATATATAAAGCTGACACGATCCGCACTGAGATCATGAAACTTCATATCCAACACCTTCACAAGCCTTATTCAAGTTCCAGTTATTAATTCTACAATGATGAACAGTGAGTTGAGTCTCCTTAACTGAGGAGCAACGACGATTCGAACCGATTAAGCCCAGCTGGGGATTCCAAACCACATGACATATGCAGGTCCCTGACCTACATATACCAACCTACCCCCGGATCCCCTAAAACAAGAACGGGTCCGTGCCACCCGAGAACACAGTACTCCACCATTCCAGTCCATGGCCACGTGGGTACATGCTATTCCCGCCATCTCTCCACTCCTAGTGCGCGAGTAGCCATTCTCGTAATAGAATTGCCAAGTTCAGGCTTACCGGAGTATGTGGTTAGTACTACAAATTCTCACCTCATACAATTCAACAACGAACGTGCCTTAATCAACACAGGCGGAAATAACCCGCTCACAAGACCTCCATGTCTTGTGGCTCACACACACCGAGTCCGCCCGGTCTAGATTTATTACTACACATTCTCATATCACATGTTAACAAAATTAACCAATGTTCCATTTGTTACTTGCAGGTGGCAGGTAGTCACCCGACTTTCATCGTTCTACGCATAGCTAAGCAAAACTAGGCATATATGGGTTTTGGACTGGTAATATGGTAAATATGGAATAACAAGGGTGGTAATGCACCAATTAGGCTCTTACTTAACTCCTAACCACTTAATGCAGTAATGGAAAGCAAAAACGAAATTAATTTGTAAAACACAAGGTAGGGTTGTATGCATCCGGGGCTTGCCTTCGTTGACGGAAAAGTCCGGTTCCTACGACGTTTCACAAGTACTCGATCCGACCTCAACAGATGGATTAACTTCTTCCACAACTTGATTAACTACCACGTGTTCACCTTCATTCACTACACATAGTAACAATGCCATGTTTAACATGATGCGGAATACGAAACATGATGCTCTATGATGGATGCAAAATTAATAATTTGAATACAACTTTCCTTCGCGGTACAGTTGCAAGTCAAACTAATCAAACCTTTTTCACAAAACCCAAATCAATTGCCAAGGATCATTATCAACTAATGACCCAAGGTCATCACTCAATCCAAAAGTCCAAACAAAAACCTAAATCATTAAAAGTTACTATTCGCTTTTATGAATTAATTATTTAATTCAAAATTATGAAATAAATCAACTTATTCTAATTGAGCTCAAAATTTTAGTACATGTTCATTACCTGGTGACTAAGTGGCAAAATAAATTTCATAATTTTTGGATAAATAAATAAGCCTAGAAAAATCATGGAAACTCATTTATTAATTAATTGAGCAATTTTTATCATATTCCAAAAATACTGAAAATCAATATTTCAAATTTTTTTCATATAATATACATCATATAGAATTCACACAAAAAATTTTATAATTTTTGGAGCTCTAAATAATTCTACACAAAAATAACAAATTACAGCACTATTCATTTAAATCTGAAAAACAGAAAATTCATTTTGAACGTTGAGTCACTGACATGGTGACCCCACCTGTCATCTTCTACCTCGCGCTTTGACTACGGCGATGATGGCGCTGACCGGCGATATCTCGCCGCCGGTGAGTCCAACGGCGATGGCCAAGGTACCTACACCCTCCCCGAGACTAGGCGCATCCATTATGAGCACAAGCCTGACTAACTATGGACTGGACCGAGCACTACGTCGGCCATGGCGGCCACGACGGCGTGGCTACGCTATGCTGGTGAAATGAAGCCGAAAACGGTGAAACAGAGGGCATGGGAAGGTCCAGTAGCTCACCACGAACACGTTGGAGCAAAGAACGAGACCGGATAAGCTTCGGTGACACGGGTCGACGTTGACAGCGGTCACGGCGGAGCGATCTTTGACGACGGCGATGCTCCGATAGCTGTGGTGGTCAAAATGAGAAACCAATGGGTCACAAAGCACTACATCATTACGGCGAAGCTGAAGCAAGACTCAGTAAGGGCAGAGGCTCACCGTAGCGCGCTAGCCACGACGACGCGCACTCCACGGTGGTGCTGCCGGCCGTGAGGAAGAAAAGCGCTGAACGGCATTTCTCGATGATGGCAAGCGACCAGGGCTAGTTATTTAGGTGTGCAAGGGTGAGACGGAGCTGGGACAAGCTTATCAGCGACGGTGAAGCACTACGGCATCGACACGAGCTCGCCGGAGTTATGGCCGTGGCGTCGGAAAAACAGAGTAAGAGCGCGGAGGCAAACGGCGACGGCCAAGGCTAAGTAGAGCGGCTCAGAAGCGCAAGGAAGCTGCGCTGTGGCCTTCACCACGCCAGCACGATGTCAAAGACGGCCACGACCGCGCCTGGAAGCAAACCGAAGATCGCCGGCCATGTAGCTAGGGCGGTGAGTACTGTTCACCGAATTTACAGATTTGCCATTCGGTTTCAAATTCAAATTACTCCCAAATTTGTATAGCAACTCAAAAATCTCCAAAAATAAAAGTTGTTTAAAATCAAAAGTTCTACAACTTTGCTTTTATAACCAACCCCTAATTCTATCTAGATTTTGAAATGATCTTTTAAATTCAAATAGGGGATATTTAACGAATTACGCCTTTTTGAATTACTCAAAATTTTTCTAAACAACTTGAAAAACTCCAAAAACAAACTTTGTATAACTTGCCAAGCTCTACACTTTTGCTTTTGGGCCCAACCCCAAAATATGCTTAGATTTTGAAATGGATTTTTAGGGTAGGGTTTAAATGTTGAAAAGCGGGGTTTTCTGGAAAAATTCAAAATCCAAACAAATATTGAACTTGAGTCAAACAATACAATTCAACATTCATTACACAATTGTAAACTTGTTTTAGTAAATGTACATCAAAGTTTTCACCAAATGCCAAATGCTTTGCATGCATATGATGACATGTCAGATTTTAATATTTAAACACCCGAGGTGTTATAATCCTTCCCCCTAAAAGAAATCTCACCCCGAGATTCAAAGCCATAGGGTAAGTAATGGAAAAGGAAATGTGTCAGTCTAAAAACATCCAAAACTTGCCTATAAAACAGCTGAGGTTCCTTTACAAAACACAACTTGTAGCAACCGAGCACAACTAACACTACTCTATTCTATATTGACGCTAGAAACTCTAGAAACTTTTCTAACAAGTAATCTTCTGATTCCCAAGTAGCTTCCTCTTCTGAATGTTGATTCCATTGTATTTTATAGAACTTGATTGTCCATCTTTGAGTAACACGATCTTTCTGATCTAACACTCGGATAGGATATTCGGAATAGGTTAAATCCGGTTCTAGTTCTACTCCTTCAGTTTCAACATTTTGTTCAGGCACTCGGAGACATTTCTTCAATTGAGAAACATGGAACACATCATGCACAGCTACAAGATGTTTAGGTAACTTCAAACGATATGCCACTTTTCCATACCTTTCCAAAATTTGATATGGTCTAATATATCGGGGTGCCAACTTTCCTTTAACACCAAAACGGGTAACTCCCTTCATTGGTGATACTTTCAGATATACAAAATCTCCTTTGGTAAATACCAATGGTCTCCGTCTTCTATCCACATAACTCTTTTGTCGGGATTGAGCTATCTTCAAATTACTCTGTATTTGTCTAACCTTGTCTTCTGTTTCTTTCACAAGGTCAACTCCAAAGAATCTTCTTTCTCCAGGCTCAGACCAACTCAATGATGTCCTACATCTACGACCATAGAGTGCTTCAAATGGAGCCATTCTAATGCTTTCCTGATAACTATTGTTGTATGAGAACTCGGCCAAAGGTAAGCATTCATCCCACTTATTGGAATAGTTAAGGACACAACACCTTAACATATCTTCAAGTACTTGATTAACTCTTTCAGTCTGTCCATCAGTTTGCAGATGATAAGTTGTACTATACAGAAGTTTGGTACCCAATGAAGAATGCAATTGTTTCCAAAAGTTGGAGACAAATTGTGTACCTCTATCTGACACAATAGTCTTGGGTACTCCATGGAGACTCATGATTCTTGCTAAATACATCTTGGCATATTGGATCGTAGGATATATTGTCTTGACTGGAAGAAAATGTGCTGACTTAGTAAGTCGATCTACAATAACCCATACTGAGTCAAATCCCTTTGATGTCTTGGGTAGACCAACAATAAAATCCATACTTATATCCTCCCACTTCCAAGATGGAATAGGTAATGGTTGTAATTCACCAGCAGACCTCAAATGTATAGCTTTCACCTTTTGACAAGTATCACACTTTGCTATATATCTAGCAATCTCTATTTTCATTTTAGTCCACCAGAATCTTTGCTTCAAGTCATGGTACATCTTGTTACTTCCCGGATGGATTGATAACCTAGTAGCATGTGCCTCATCTAGAATTGACTGCCGCAACTCAGGAACTTTTGGTACCACCAGGCGATCCTTGAACCACAACACATCTTCATTGTCAATACTAAAGTATTCCGCTTTTCCATTCTTGACTCTTTCCTTGATATGGGCTATACCCTTGTTTTCCTTCTGAGCAGCAATAACTTGATCTCGAATAGTGGCTTCAACAATTATGTTGGTCAAACTTCCTTGTTGAATTACTTCTACATTCAACTTTTCCATTTCTTGACATAAATTCAAACCCATTGTTCTCACTGTCAGACAATTGCAATAACTTTTGCGACTGAGGGCATCTGCAACCACATTTGCTTTACCGGAGTGATAATGTACATCCAAATCATAATCCTTAATCAGTTCTAACCATCTTCTTTGTCGCATGTTCAACTCTGACTGAGTAAAGATATACTTTAAGCTTTTGTGGTCTGTATACATATGGCACGTATTACCAAGCAGGTAATGCTACCAAATCTTCAGAGCATGAACCACAGCTGCTAACTCCAAGTCATGAGTCGGATAATGTTCTTCATGTTGCTTAAGTTGCCTAGATGCATAGGCAATGACTTGGCCTTCTTGCATCAACACACCTCCAATACCAATACCTGAAGCATCACAATAAACATCAAACAGCTTCTCAATGTCAGGTTGGGCTAATACTGGTGCAGTGGTTAACAGTCTCTTCAAAGTCTAGAAAGCCTTCTCACAATCTGATGACCAGACAAACTTAACTTGGTTCTTCAACAATTCAATTATGGACTTTGATATCTTTGAGAAATCTGGAATAAACCGACGGTAATATCCTGCCAAACCCAGAAAACTCTGAACTTGATGAACTGTGGTTGGCGGTTTCCAATCAAGCACATCCTTCACTTTGCTTGGATCAACTGCAACTCCTTCGGCTGACAAGACATGTCTAAGAAATTGCACTTCCTTAAGCCAAAAATCACACTTGCTGAACTTGGCATATAGTTGATGTTCTCTCAAATGGGTCAGAATAATTCTGAGATGTTCCGCATGTTCTTTCTTATTCTTGGAATATACTAAAATGTCATCAATAAATACTACTACAAACTTGTCTAGCTCAGGCATGAATACTGAGTTCATTAGATACATGAAATGAGCTAGAGCATTTGTCAAACCAAAAGACATTACCAAGTATTCATATAACCCATATCTTGTGGTAAATGCTATTTTGGGAATATCCTCAGGCTTTATCTTGATTTGGTGATATCCTGATCCCAAATGTATCTTGGAGAAAACTTTGGCTCCGGCCAATTGATCAAAAAGCAGATCTATCTGAGGTAATGGATACTTATTCTTGATGGTCACTTCATTCAATGGACGATAGTCAACACATAACCTCAGGGTCTCATCTTTCTTTTTCACAAAAATTGCCGGACATCCCCAAGGTGAAGAACTAGGTTGGATAAACCCTTTCTCAATCAATTCTTATAACTGAGTTTTCAACTCGGCCAATTCCTTAGGTGGCATCCTATAAGCTCTCTGAGAAATCGGAGCTGTTCCAGGTTGTAACTCTATATTGAACTGTATATCCCTATCAGATGGTAGACTGGGTAAATCTTCAGGAAACACATCTGGAAATTCACACACTACCGGAATATCTCTAATCTCTTTGACAACAGTTGCACAAATCTTGCTCACTGATCTTCTTAGGGTTGGAAGTTGGATAAGAAGTTGAGAATTACTATCAGGCAAACTCACTCTTAAGGTCCTATTCAAAGCATCTATAACAGCCTTATGCTGATACATCCAATTCATTCCCAAGATTACATCTATATCCTGATCCTTAAGGATAATCATGGTAGTGGGAAAAATATGCCCACCCAGGTTTACGGGTACCTAGTATACCATTTCCTTAGTACATAGACGTCCCCCGGGCGACTGTATAAAGAAACTTTCCTTTGTTGCCCCAATTGAAATTTCATGCTTCACGACAAATGTTCTATTGATGAATGAATGCGATGCGCAGGTATCAAAAAGTATAACTGCAGGGTGATTGGCAATAGGAAACATACCCATCATCACTGGCTCCCCTTCCAGAATTTCTCCAGCTTGAATATAGAACACCCGTCCTGTCTTCCTCTCATCTTTGCCCTTCTGAGCATTCTGATTGGGGTTCCTGTTTGGTGACTGACCCTATTGTTGATTAGCAAGGGCCTTCTGATAATTTTGATTAGCCTGCCTAGGATATGGACATTCCCTAGAGAAATGACCAGTCCTTCCACAATTGTAGCACGGATAGTTGTGACCCTGGGATGTTGGAGCATTGCCACCAGGAGCATTGTTTGATTGTGAACTCGGATAGGTTATAGCAGGACGGACATTTGACTGTTGCCCGGCTTGGAACTGCAGCGGACGATAAGGAGGACGATTATGCTATACTGGATGATAAATCACCCTCTGCCTCTTCTGATTTCCCCCAAAAGATCCAGACGGCACACTCTTTTTCTTTTTGAGCTCCTTATGCTGCCGATACTTTGACTCTGAAGCAATTGCAATATTTACTGCCTCATGATAAGTAACATTAGTGCAAGTGGTCATCATAGTCTGCAACTTGGTATTCAGGCCTTTCATAAACCACCTCTTCTTCTTGGCATCGGTATTGACATGTTCGGATGCATATTGGGACAGATAATTAAATCTTCCCACATACTGCATCATGCTTTGATCTCCTTGTTTCAAAGCAAGGAATTCATCTAGCTTCATAGCCATCACTCCTTCAGGGATATAATGGGCTCTGAAGGCAGTACGGAACTCAGCCCAAGTTATTGGAATACCAGCAGGTTGCATAGCCACTAAGTTTGCCCACCAAGCACTTGCTGCTCCTCTAAGTTGTTGGGCGACAAACGTAGGTTTCTGATACTCCATGCACGGGATAAGGTCAAATTTCTGCTCCATGGTTCGAAGCCAGTCATCAGCCTCCAATGGTTCATCTGCCTTGGTGAACACCGGGGGTCTTGTGTCTGTGAAATCAACATATGTAGCCTCCTGGCGGTTATGGTGGCGTCCACGGTTCCCGTACATCTGATTCTGATTACTCTGAGCCATCTCATGAAGCAAACGAGAATTTTCAGCCGTCACATTGACAAGTGCAGTTATAGCATTAGCTAAATTGGTTGGAACTGGTGGCAGATCTGGAATACCGTCCTCATCTTGTGAAGTTCCCAGAATAAAGGAACCCCGCATACGACGCATCTGCTCATAACAAACCAAACTTTATTCACATGTCTTTTTTGAATTGTACCAAAGCTTACTCTAGACACATTAAATAGAGTTTACTAATGTACAATCAAACCCACGAGTACGAAAATAGAACTACATAACTTAACTAGAGCTACTATTATACAACTCTACTCTTCTCCTCAATTTCTTCAAACTTCAGGCTCGGTATCCATTCCGGAATTATTACCGCCTTCATCATTACTTTCATCGATCATTACTAATTCTTCAGGATCTTCTTCTTCTTCCTCTCCCGATTCATCATCATCGGCAAGGATGACACCGGGGTCCATGGCATCAGCTTGAGGCTCATGATTCGGATTTAGTAGATTGCTAAGCCTATGAACTTCCTCATGTAGATATGTATTATGTTCTTCTAAATCTTCTACATAGAATTCTAGCTCATGAGTTCTAGCTCTAGCTACATTTTTCCTATGCCAAGCTTCATTTCTTCCTTCCACCGTATGAACTAGCATACTTTCGCAGTTCCTGTGTGCGGTGGTGAGACGCCTCAATTGATCCTGTAATTCTCCCACCTGTATAGCATCCAAAGCCCTATCTCTAGTAGCTTGTGCTAACTCTATGGAAATCCTCTGTATCTCTGCCTTAGGATCAGGCCTAGAACTGCTACTGCTAGTACCATCGTTTCTAGGGGCAAGTTGGTGACGAGGAACTCCTTTGGGTCTAGTGGACTTACGGGGCGTCATCTTGGCACGAGCCATACTATAGGAAGCCAATTTAATCCAAGTAAGATCATTTGATCAAAATCTAAAAAAATAGCTAAGAGGGATTACATTCCTCAAACCAGACTCACTACTTAACTCTAGACTAAGAGGTGAAGGAAGTAACAAGTGAATTATTCCTGATGCATGAATCGTTCTTACGAACAAAAACACCAAAGTTTATAATGCACATAAACAACATTTATTTTTATATAGGGCATAGTATGATTACTACTCCACCACACAAAAACCTTTTAATCAAATAGGGAATGGTGAGAAAGAAATAAGATAAGTCAGAAGCAATTTGGACTAAATTACCAAGTTAAATTTAGTCATCCAAATCATTTTGAAGTTTTTGTAAAACAATACAACAAAAACCTTGTAACGATCGCTCTGATACCATTCTGTGGCAGAACCTCCTAAGTTATAGGGCCCACATGCACCTGTCACTGTCCGACGACTTTTGACATTTATGCATATGTTTCCAATAACTTAAAAAGACTGTCGGGTGTCCTCGGGGAACCCCAAATCATCCACGATTTCCGAGCAGGATCACGTTACAGAGTCATTGCAGTATTACAACATTTATTCAAATATCAAAACTAGAGTAAAAATAGCGGAAGTCTTACAATAACATAGTTTACAAACCAGTTGTTTCAAACCTTACAAACTAAGTTCGATAATTATTACAAACCATAGTAGTAGTGGAGTGGCATAATTAATATAGACATATCACACAAAATAAACATCCTGCCCAAGGATCACATATTTACTTCTCATCATCAGAACAAACGATAGTCATGCAGCACGATCCAAAACAGATCTGCTCATGAGGCTCACCTGCAACAAGGGTCAACGAACCCTGAGTATGAAAGTACTCAACAAGACTTATTCGAAATATTAACTGATAAACTCAGTAATGCAGGCTCAGAGATTCAAGGTATAGCTTTAACAATGATTAAAGTTCTTTTGTGTAAAAGCTCTTTTAACAACATTCTTTATATAGAAAACTTCTCAAGAATTATATACAAAGCTGACACGATCCGCACTGAGATCATGAAACTTCATATCCAACACCTTCACAAGCCTTATTCAAGTTCCAGTTATTAATTCTACGATGATGAACAGTGAGTTGAGTCTCCTTAACCGAGGAGCAACGATGATTCAAACCGATTAAGCCCAGCTGGGGATTCCAGACCACACGACATATGCAGGTCCCCGACCTATATATACCAACCTACCCTCGGATCCCCTAAAACAAGAACGGGTCCACGCCACCCGAGAACACAGTACTCCACCATTCCAGCCCATGGCCACGTGGGTACACGCTATTCCCGCCATCTCTCCACTCCCAGTGCGCGAGTAGCCATTCTCGTAATAGAATTGCCAAGTTTAGGCTTACCGGAGTATGTGGTTAGTACTACAAATTCTCACCTCATACAATTCAACAACGGACGTGCCTTAATCGACATAGGCAGAAATAACCCGCTCACAAGACCTCCATGTCTTGTGGCTCACACACACCGAATCCGCCCGGTCTAGATTTATTACTCCACATTCTCATATCACATGTTAACAAAATTAACCAATGTTCCATTTGTTACTTGCAGGTGGTAGGTAGTCACCCGACTTTCATCGTTCTACGCATAGCTAAGCAAAACTAGGCATATACGGGTTTTGGACTGGTAATATGGTAAATATGGAATAACAAGGGTGGTAATGCACCAATTAGGCTCTTACTTAACTCCTAACCACTTAATGCAGTAACGGAAAGCAAAAGCGAAATTAATTTGTAAAACACAAGGTAGGGTTGTATGCATCCGAGGCTTGCCTTCGTTGACGGAAAAGTCCGGTTCCTGTGATGTTTCACAAGTATTCGATCCGACCTCAACAGACGGATTAACTTCTTCCATGACTTGATTAACTACCACGTGTTCACCTTCGTTCACTACACATAGTAACAATGCCATGTTTAACATGATGCGGAATACGAAACATGATGCTCTATGATGGATGCAAAATTAATAATTTGAATACAACTTTCCTTCGCGGTACAGTTGCAAGTCAAACTAATCAAACCTTTTTCACAACACCCAAATCAATTGCCAAGGATCATTATCAACTAATGACCCAAGGTCATCACTCAATCCAAAAGTCCAAACAAAAACCTAAATCATTAAAAGTTACTATTTGCTTTTATGAATTAATTATTTAATTCAAAATTATGAAATAAATCAACTTATTCTAATTGAGCTCAAAATTTTAGTACATGTTCATTACCTGGTGACTAAGTGGCAAAATAAATTTCATAATTTTTGGATAAATAAATAAGCCTAGAAAAATCATGGAAAGTCATTTATTAATTAATTGAGCAATTTTTATCATATTCCAAAAATACTGAAAATCAATATTTCAAATTTTTATCATATAATATACATCATAGAGAATTCACACAAAATTTTTTATAATTTTTGGAGCTTTAAATAATTCTACACAAAAATAACAAATTACAGCACTAATCATTTAAATCTAAAAAACAGAAAATTCATTTTGAACGTTGAGTCACTGACATGGTGACCCCACCTGTCATCTTCTACCTCGCGCTTTGACTACGGCGATGATGGCGCTGACCGGCGATATCTCGCCGCCGGTGAGTCCAACGGCGATGGCCAAGGTACCTACACCCTCCCCGAGACTAGGCGCATCCATTATGAGCACAAGCGTGACTAACTATGGACTGGACCGAGCACTACGTCGGCCATGGCGGCCACGACAGCGCAGCTATGCTACACCGGCGAAATGAAGCCGAAAATGGTAAAACAGAGGGCATGGGAAGGTCCAGTAGCTCACCACGAACACGTTGGAGCAAAGAACGAGACCGGATAAGCTTCGGTAACACAGGTCGACGTTGACAACGGTCATGGCAGAGCGATCTTCGACGACGGCGATGCTCCGGTAGCTATGGTGGTGAAAATGAGAAACCAATGGGTCACAAAGCACTACATCATTGTGGCGAAGCCGAAGCAAGACTCAGTAAGGGCAGAGGCTCACCGTAGCGCGCTAGCCATGGCGACGCGCACTCCACGGTGGTGCTGCCGGCCGTGAGGAAGAAAAGCACCGAACGGCGTTTCCCGATGATGGCAAGCGACCAGGGCTAGTTATTTAGGTGCGCAAGGATGAGACGGAGCTGGGACAAGCTTATCAGCGACGGTGAAGCACTACGGCATCGACACGAGCTCGCCGGAGTTATGGCCGTGGCGTTGGAAAAACAGAGCAAGAGAGCGGAGGCAAACGGCGACGGCCAAGGCTAAGTAGAGCGGCTCAGAAGCGCAAGGAAGCTACGCTGTGGCCTTCACCGCGCCAGTGCGACGTCAAAGACGGCCACGACCGCGCCTGGAAGCAAACCGAAGATCGCCGGCCATGTAGCTAGGGCGGTGAGTACTGTTCACCGAATTTACAGATTTGCCATTCGGTTTCAAATTCAAATTACTCCCAAATTTGTATAGCAACTCAAAAATCTCCAAAAATAAAAGTTGTTTAAAATCAAAAGTTCTACAACTTTGCTTTTATAACCAACCCCTAATTCTATCTAGATTTTGAAATGATCTTTTAAATTCAAATAGGGGATATTTAACGAATTACGCCTTTTTGAATTACTCAAAATTTTTCTAAACAACTTGAAAAACTCCAAAAACAAACTTTGTATAACTTGCCAAGCTCTACACTTTTGCTTTTGGGCCCAACCCCAAAATATGCTTAGATTTTGAAATGGATTTTCAGGGTAGGGTTTAAATGTTGAAAAGCGGGGTTTTCTAGAAAAATTCAAAATCCAAACAAATATTGAACTTGAGTCAAACAATACAATTCAACATTCATTACACAATTGTAAACTTGTTTTAGTAAATGTACATCAAAGTTTTCACCAAATGCCAAATGCTTTGCAATGCATATGATGACATGTCAGATTTTAATATTTAAACACCCGAGGTGTTACATAGGGGGAAGCTTGCGCGCTTCTCGATACCTCGGTAAAAATACCAGAGTCGTCGACGGGAGTTTGCATATCTCTACCTTGCTCTTTAGCTTCCGCATTTACATTGATTACTTTACTACGTTTGCGGTAGAGATAGCAACACACTAGCAAAACCATAGTTGCACATCTAGATAGCTTATCTATTGCATAGGTTTTGCTAGGGTTAAAAAAAGAGGCCATAGTTTAGAGTTATAATTTTAAGTTGCCTAATTCACCCCCCCTCTTAGGCGTCATGGTCCCTTCAGAATTCAAATCTTCAGACCTCGCCTAAAGGAATTATAGCTGATATGCTACCTATAATAATTAAAAGAGCCAAAGCAGATAATTAGATTAGTGGAATAGTGCCACATCTAGTTGATGAAGGTTTATCTATCCTACAATATGCTGATGACACGATACTCTTTATGGATCATGACATCGAAAAAGCTCGCAACATGAAGTTATTACTTTGTGCATTCGAGCAACTTTCAGGGCTTAAAATAAACTTCCACAAGAGCGAAATATTCTGCTTTGGAGTAGCACAAGAATATTTGCACCAATATATAGAGCTTTTTGGTTGTAATCAAGGAGCTTTTCCAATGAGGTATTTAGGCATACCTATACACTATAGGAGGCTCTCAAATGCAGATTGGAAAAGAGTAGAAGAACGTTTTGAAAAAAGACTAAGCAGTTGGAAAGGGAAACATTTATCAACTGGTGGGCGCTTGACACTGATTAACTCAGTACTTAGCAGCTTACCAATGTACATGATGTCCTTTTTTGCGATCCCAAAAGGAGTTCTCAAGAAATTAGATTACTTCAGATCAAGATTTTTTTGGCAAAGTGATGAACATAAACGTAAATACCGATTAGCCAAATGGGACATACATGCCAACCCAAAAACCAAGGTGGACTTGGAATACACAATTTGGACATCAAGAACACAACCCTTCTGAGTAAGTGGCTTTTCAAATTGCTCACAACTGAAGGTACATGGCAACAAATGCTACACAAAAAATATTTAGGATCTAAGCCCCTTTCGCAAGTTCAGTGGAAAAATGGGGACTCACATTTCTGGGCTAGCTTGATGAAGGTTAAATGGGATTTTCTCCGTTTTGGGACCTTCATAATTCAGGATGGATCACAAGTAAGATTCTAGGATGATAGGTGGCTAGGACAGTCAACTTTGCGGGAATAATATCCTTGTCTTTACAACATAGCATGGCATAAACAGGTTTTATGTAGTTAAAGTGCTAAGCACGTCTCCACCTACTCTATCCTGGAGAAGAGATCTAATTGGACACAAATTAGTGGCTTGGAACAAATTACTTCCACGCATCACGCATATTGTGTTAAGCCAGCACGAAGACGAATTTCGTTGGAACTTGCATCCTAATGGACAGTTCTCAGTCAAATCTCATTACCTGGCAATGATCTATAATGATGTCCCTAATATTAATAAAGGCTTATAGAAATTAAAAGCTCCTTTGAAGATCAAGGTTTTTCTGTGGTACCTACATAGAGGCGTAGTGTTAACCAAAGATAACTTAGCTAAATGTAATTGGCATGGCAGTAAACAGTGTTGCTTTTGTCACAAAGATGAAACAATTAAGCACCTGTTTTTTGAGTGTCGTTTCGCTCGTGCTGTTTAGTCAGTTATTCATGCGGCTTCAGGCTTGTCTCAACCACATAGTGTTTCAAACATGTTTGGGTCTTGGCTCTGTGATCTTAGTAAAGATCTGAAGTCGTTAGCTTTGTTAGGAGCAGCAGCTACGTGTTAGTCGCTTTGGTTATGTAGGAATGACCTAGTTTTTGAGAAGAAATGCACTTCTTTTCCTTTACAGGTTATATACTCGATTATTCACTGACTTCGTACATGGGCTGTCCTACAGAAGCCAACTTCGCAAGGTTTGGTTGTAGCGGCATCTCAACATTTGGCGCAGATGGCCAAGGAATTTTTTACCCGGGCACATGGGTGGCAGTCTAGTCTTCGGATTGAGTGTTATTAGGGTGCCTTTTTGTTTTAAGATCTTTTGTAAGGCTGTGTGTATCCTTGTTATACAGAGGCCGGAAGTGTTTCAAAGGTCTTTGTATCATCTTGATATAACGATCTTGAAATTAATAAAGCTTTCCTTATATAAAAAAAAGGAACTTGGAAAGCCCATCTCTTGGCTCGACCAGGCTCCCGCCGCTCTGCTCCAGATGTTTGGGACCGGGCCATTCCAGGAAAGATTGTGGAAATATGGTAAGATGCAGGACCTGCTTCAATTACGGTCATATCTCAGTCTCCTGTCTTTCCAAATCTCGATCCATGCTGAAATTTTGGCCCGTTTCCACCCCGGAAGGCGAAGGGACGATCCCATCCTTTATTAACTCAGGCGACCAGACTCTTGACGCTTCCTTCTCCACTCTGCCTCACCGTCCGGCCACACCAATGGTGAAAAACCCCAACTCTGCAGCCATGGCGAACTGGGCCTGTCACCCTCGCCCCCACGTTCCCGAAGGCTTCATCCTCGAGGAGCTGATGCAACGTCCTCCTCTCCATCATGAGATCTACGTGACAGGGTGCTACACCTAGCACAATGAGGACTTGGCAATCGTCAGGCTGCGTCCTGCAGTGCACAAGGACGACTTTGAAAGCCTCGAGTCAGCCCTACGCTCCTTCCAAGAAATCCATCAGGTGAGACTCATGGAAGTCCAACCCTGTCCCCTAGAACATGCCTACATTCGGTTCAAGAGTCCTCTAGAGAGGGAACGTTTCTTGGGGCCTGTCCTTCGTTTTGGGAATTACTCGATGTCAGTAGTCAAGCATGATCAAGTAGAGAATGTCAGGTCATTTGATTTAGATCGTGAAGCATGGGTTATGCTAGTTGGCTTCCCGGAAGATCTAAAGAATGCTATTGTGATCGCAAAAGCTGTTTCAGGGTTTGGAATTTTGGTCTATTGGCATGACACTAACAATCTTGCAAGTGTTGTAGCCAAGGTTTACCTGAACGATGATGCAAAGATACCTGACTCTATCAAGATCAACGCTGGTGTCCCACAGAAAGGTAGATTCTGGACCCTACCTTGCTATGTTCTGAAGAAGACAGGCTTGTTTGAGTTGCCAGACGAGGAAGCTTTTGTCACTAAGGGACCGGTGCATCCTATCCCTCCCCCGCCTCCACGCTGGTCTGGCTCGGTCCCCCCTGCTGCTAATGATGAGATACCTGCAGAATCCAATGTAGGGTCTGCTATGAATGTTGATGGAGCAGAAATAGCTGCAGATGGTGGTGGCCCAAGCTGCTGGGAAGAGCATGTGGCCCCAGATGAGGTTCTAGATATTCAGAAGGAGATAGAGGCAGTGGTGGTTCAGGACAACACCCAGCATGTGACCAACCTTGGAGCTACTGTAGAAAAGTTTCCTGTCTTCAGTGTTGTACCTCTCCCAAAGCCTCACCTGAAGTCAGTGGTGTATGGTCCCTCCAAGCCTCATGATCCTGCGATTACTATGGTCCCCTCCCTCCTGCAAAAAGGTACTCACCTCCAAGGTTTTCATTTTCGGAAATTAAAATTTATCGGGAGTCACAGATAAAGAGGATAAACAGGATACATCGGAAATATCGGACCAAATTCAAATAAAATTTAATTTGAATTTAAGTAAATTTAAATAAATTTAAACAAAATTTGTACGAAAAGATAGATTTTTTCTTATCGGCACCTACGGATAAAGAGGATATATCGGAAATATCAGGAGATTTCGGCCGATATTGGAAACCATGCTCACCTCCATTCCCAATTGTCACTGACGCATGGGTCCCGCAGTCAACTCAGCCCCACCCAATAGGCACACGGAGCAGAGAACGAGGTTGATGGGCGACAAACTCATCGACGGCGAGGTCACCGGTGGCCAGGTCATCGACATTGTGTTCCCCATGCCCTTGCACATCGACTAATACCCTTGGTTATCTCGATGGATCACCGAAGCTACCTCGCCAGTGGCCATGGTGGCATGGCAAGGGTGCGCGGCGGTGGGTTCATCATTTTTGGCGATGGCATGCCCAGGCGAGCTTGGCTACAACATTAGGGGGTCCTAGAGGAGCTCTAGGGTTAGGTCACGGCCATAGCGAAGCAGCGGTGAGCTCTGGCCACATGCATGGAGGTACGGCGGCGCATAACGCATGCGGCGACACTTATCGTTCTGACAAGACAGTGGTTGGTGATGGGTCTCCATCTTTGGTGATGGTGCTAGGGTTCAAGGCCATACGGAAACACACTCTAGAGGGGGACGATAGGGTCTAGTCGGTGCCAAACGCGCGAGCTTGAGCTCGTGGCCATGGTGGGCACGCGCGGTGCAGTCGCATGTTCCCGCACGGCAGTGATGGTAGTGGTTCAACCGACTATGACATGAGCTATTGGGACCTAAGACGACGATGGACCAGGGGAGAAAGAGGTAGGAGGAGCAGTGGATAGGGCTAGCCATGGTGATCTCGGAGCTCGGCGGCGTTTCTTGGCCATGGCGACAATGGCGGCGGCGCAATGCGGCCTTACCATTGCACGAATGATGGCATTAGCGGCTCAGGGAAGTGGAGTAAGTCACGGCAGAGCTATGCGCATGACAGATTAAACGGTGGGGCTACGATGGTGGTGTGCGAGCACGGCGAAGGCACGCAGCGATGGCAACGGTGGCGCTGCTGCTTGCTCTATGTGTGTGGGCGAGAGAGAGAGAGCGACCGAGATCGAGGGTGGGCATGAGTGAGTGGGAATGAGGAGCAGCTAGCTCACTCTCCCTCTTGACACGACGATAAAAGGATAGGTAAGCGGTGACACACGGCGCGCACCCACTGACACCGGTCGGCCACGATGGCGCACGGCACCCGGTTCAAACCCAGCCATTAGGTTGACTGACAGTGCGAGTTCAAGCCATTAGTACCCCTAATCCGTGGTGAGTTAGCAAAAATTCCATTACTAAGAATTGTAGAGCTACACGTGATCTCTAACTTTGCTTAAATGAGCTTGGTCTAATTCGATCTAGTTTTCAAATTGCAAAGCATCAAAGTATGGTACATGAAACTGTAAATCAGTTCTTAGAAAACTTCCTAAGTTTGAAAACAACATCTAGTTGATTTTTGGGAGCTATTTTTCACCATGTTAGGCACTGAATTAGCTCATGGCCCATAAACGAAGTTTGTTCCCCATGTCATGGATTACAACTTTTATTAAGGGTACACTACCATGCAAATACTCTATGCTATAGTTCAACTTTGGTCAATGTAGGATCATGAAAAAATGACATCATGTGTAAACTAGGACTTAGAAGCAAAATTGGCCCATGTCATGAATTCAAATATTGTTCCATTTACCATCCTAGATATGTCTAAGGTGTTTTTGTGACCTCACAACCATCTCTTGCATTAGTCACACATTATCACAAGCATATGCATGTATATAATCAACATCACATGTGATAACATATAAAGAATGAGATGAAATTTCATATGCTCATGCTCATGAATGAATGGATGATGCTTGTGCTCATGAAATGCAAGTGTCAAATGCAATGCTTAACAATAGGGTGTTACAAAGGCCCAGCAGATGCAAATGTTGAGGACAATAATGATAATGATGATGATGATGATGCAAATGACCGTGAGGAGGAAGTAGAACCAGATCATGGTGGTGCACAACAGGATGATATTTTTGTCCCTCAAGCTTTCAAGTTCAGAGTAACACATGGGCCTCCTAATAGGCCAAAGACAAACTATAAAAGCTAAGGGGATGATAGTGGTTGTGAGAGAATTGAGAGAACAAGATCCTAGAGTACTTTCTCGTACTACTTTGTATTATAGGTTTCACAATATGTTCCAGCAAGATTTTTATGAGACTGTGATACTGACCAAGGATGATAAGGTCAGTAGAAGTCAATGGATAGATTGGGATTACATGGCCAACAAGAAGGATGTTGTGTTTGATGAGGTGATATCTACTTGTGAAAGGCAAAAAATGAAGAAGATCATGGTTTCAAACATGACTGGAATGATGAAATCATTGCTCAATTTTATAAAACTTTGTATGTCGAGGAAAATGGGTTTGATCCAAAGAATTGGTATATGCACTGGAGAACTAAAGGAAACTGGCACCAAGTTGATTATGTCACATTTGGCAAGTTGTTTGGATTTGCAGGGAAAGATTTCAGGAAGTTCAAGATTCACAATAAGCCTCACCTCCCTGCTCATCAAATGAAATTCATGTATCCAGAAAATGCAACTAGCAACTATGGAAAGGTATCTGGTCTCTACTCCTACTACTCCTATCTCAATAGAATGATTAGAAAAAACCTTGTGCCAAAAGATGGAGATCCAGCAAATATCACTTTCTATACCAAGAATTTGCTTGCTAGGATGGATCCAAGAGCTAAGCCTTTCAGTGTCTTCAACTTTGTGTGGGAAGAAATAAAGTCCATCTCTCAGTTTCCCATGAAGAACTATGGCTATGCACCTTACATTATGCACATGATTGAGTCAGTCACTGAGAAGATCTTTGTGAAAGATGTTAAGCATAAACCTTTGAAGATTATTTGTCTAAAGGATCCCATTGTGCCTATAGCCCCAAGAGCATCTTATTCTATAGATCCATTTTTAGTTGGGACTTCAAGTGCACTCTCCACAGAGCAGTTGGGCAATCAGAGGCAGAGGTCTGACAGGCATAGTGACAAACCATCTTCTCCCAATAGGAAAATGTATAACATTTTAATTGGGTTGTGCAAGAAAGTCAGAGACATAGATGAGAAGGCACACCAGGAGAGGGTGAGAGCTAGAGAGACTACCAGGATTCATGATCAGATACTCAGAGATTTGCATAGTCACATTTTGCCTGATGCTCTAGCTCCTCCACCTATTCCAGTTGCACCAGCTTCTCCTCCACCGCCACCTTTGGACAGTTACGTTGAGCAGTTGTAGTAGGATGATTACTTCACATAGCACTACGGCACCAAGTCATCCATGTCCTATGGCTATGTGCCAACACAGTTAGCAGGTCCGTCTACAGCTCCTCTAGTGTTTGCTTTAGCACTTGTTTTCACTTCAGCACCTACCTGCACTTCAGTGCGAGCTTCAGAGAGGTTTGCTCACACAGCTGCAGATTCTATCTTTAGCACCTTACCCAGCTTGTCTAATGGCTTTGCTTCCCATACCTTCTCTGACACTCAGACTCAGTTGGGCTCGACTACATATTGGCAGTTGGACAGTGACAGTGGTGGCACTTTTCTTACAGATCCATCGTCCACCAGGGGCAATGGCGTTGAGTGATTGATGTGATGAGTTCTCCACATCTATTTTCGTTCTTCTCTTTTTGATGATGTGATGACAAAGGGGAGAAAGAAGACGGATTAAAGCTTCATGTTTATCTAATTATCTTGTATGATGCTGATTTGGATGAGTTTGTATGAGATTTGAGTCATTGAGCTTCATTGTAATATTCTTGTGAGAGATTATGACTTTGGACATGCAATAATCTAGCACTTTTATCTATCACGTGGACTTGGGAATATTTGTATTGTGTGCTAGTTTGTGTGATTGAACTCCATGATATTTTATCTAAGGGTTCCATGTTAGTGTAATATACATGTCTTGTGATGGTGTATGATCTTATATTTATTTGTTGTATGATATACTTGTCATATGCATCACAGTTTATTATTCACACACTTGTTGCACCCCATGGATGCAATAATTTAAGAGGAGTCTCCTATTTGTTTTGATATGTGCAAAATTGGCATTTGAGGCCATGTTATGAATATCACTCATATGCACATATCAAAGGGAGCCTCTCATAAATCATTGAACCCAAAAGCTATATTTTTATATATCATTTGTAAGCTTTAATCGGGGTTATCATCAATCACCAAAAAGGGGGAGATTGAAAGTGCATCTAGGCCCTTGTGTGTTTTGGTGCATTGAATGACAACACAATTAAGGGACTAATAATATTTATGAGACTTGCAGGTAGTTAGTTCCAGGTGAATTATTATGTGTTGGACTCATATAATGTGTGGTGATCATATAAATGTTAAATTAAGTTCAAGATTTATTTGTGAAGCAAGGATTTGCAAGCAAGTGTGTAATCAAATAAATGAGACATAAGGGATTGCATATGGAATGGTCTCAATTATATAGCTTGCAAGAACTAATATCAAGGATGGTTGTCGAGCTTGTAAGGATCATTGGAGACAATCTTGTTGAAGCACAAGACAACAATGCAAATGAAATGTTACTCAAATATTGGTTAGAAGCATTGGCAAGACATGTTAATCTTGAGATGGTGAAGATAGCAAGCAAATCTCTTTGAGGTACTAAGCGAAAGGTGAAGGGCAAGTGACAACTTGGCGGCCGATGGACCTAGCTAAAAGTGAAGAAGGAATTTACTTGCATTTAGTCGAGGCACTAATCAAGTGGTGTTTGTCAATGTGGAAGATCAAATCAAATGTTCAAAGTGACTTGAAACCTTCGACACAAGTCACATGCTCAAGATGGATAAGCTCAATCAAATCAAGTGATGGAATTCCTCAACTCAACTATGCATGAGTATTGTGGAAAGCAAAAATTAGAAGAAGCTCAAGTAGAGATCAAGTTTTATTTCCTTGTGTTGAGTTTAGTTGAGCCAGACTATCAAGAGGGATGCATCACTGAATCTAAGACAAGTAAATTGTGCTCAAGTTGAAACATGTGAGAAAGCCTAGAAAAATGAGAGACAAGAGTGAGAAGAAAGACCAGTTTTTAGCCCGCCAGCCAAAGTCGGCCATGCCTATTTTGATTTCCAATCAGGCCGGCTATAGGCTAGGCCGAGTTTGCATCCCGGTCAGGCCGATTTCTAGTCCAACGGCTAGTTAGTTCAAAATCCCTTCTTAGGCCGGGTTCTCATCCTGGCTAGGCCGGGTTGGCTGACTTAGCCCAACAACTAGTTTGGCTTTGGTGGCTATTTATACCTCTCCCTCTCGTCCTTTGCTGGCTGGTAGTACTCCCCACTTCCACATACGACCAAAAGCATTTTGGCTCTCCTCTCTTCCTCTTTGTGAGTGCTCTAGCTCCCAACTTGCCAAATATTTGATTAGAGAGTGAACCAATCTTTTTGAGCTTGCCTTGGTGGCGTTAGAGAGCTTGAGAAACATTGTGTGAGCTGTCCCATTCTTGAGCACTTGAGCAAGTCAAACATCTTTGGTTTGTTGCGTTCGTTCTCTTGGAACTTTGTTCCTAGGTGGCAAAGTGTCAACGGCAAGCACCCGAGGGTGTTGTGGGCTGCTGTGGTGGCCATTGTAAGGACAAGTCTTTCCACTGAAAGAGGAAAGAAGACTCCTTAGTGGAAAGGTGGAAAGAGACCATTTCGGGTCCGGCCACGAGTCAACCTTGGTTGGGTCCTCACCGGCTTCCACAATGGAGACGTAGGTCACCTTTGGGAGGTCCGAACTCTTGTCAAACAAATCCTCGCGTCTCCCCTTTGGTTTGCCTCACGCTTGTTTACATTGCATATATTTTTTGTGATTCCGCTTGTGGTACTCGGATGTGGTGATTTGTGTTTGCAGGAGCTGTGTGATAGTGTTCACACATCTATAAGCATTACCATACCCCAAGTTGCATTTACATAGACGAGACGAAAGGCTCACAACCTTTTTGGGCGCAGAGTGTCGAAACTTCTGATAGTTGTTGGAACTTCCGGTGAAGTCAGCCTGATTGGAGAGGCAACTCGGCCTAGGCCTACAATTGGCCAGGCCGGGACTGAGGATTGGCCAGGCCGACCTTGACAGCACTGCGACAGTTTTTATTTGCTAACTTTGGCTTAAAAGTTTTGTGCAGCCTATTCACCGCCCTTTAGACATCGAATCGGTCCTTTCACAAGGACAACTTAGTCTAGAAGAGGGAAAGTATATTAAGTAGTGGAGCATCAAAATAAAAAATACGCCACATTTTTCTAGCTAAGCATCAAGGTGCAGGGTAGACCCCATATGGACATTGCACTCAGCAAGTGTCTTCCCATCGTTAAGCTCGTTGCCATCGAAGGTGAGACTCTGCTGGTCGCCAATCTTTTTTCTTGACATCGTCAATGGTATTAGATGGCTCCACCTCTAGAGTGATCGTCTGGCTAGTGGACGTTTTCACAAAAACCTGCATGTGACAGTCAAGGTGCAGGGTGGATTCTTTGTGGACATCGTAATCGGCGAGCGTCTGTCCATCCACAAGCTGTTGTCCTTTAAAGAGGAGCCTCTGTTGGTCCTGAATCTTGGCCTTCAAATCCCCAACCATGTCAGTAAACTGCACCTTGAACCTGATGGCCTCGCTGCCATGGAGTGGGAGTGTCTTCACGGCAATCTGCATGCCATCACACGGACAGAGGTCAAGGTGCATTGTCGAATGGTTCTGAACCTTGTAAGACCCAAGCTTGCGCTGATCATCAAGTCGGCTGCCGTCAAAGATGATCCTCTGCTGTTCCTGTATCTTTGCCTTGACATCACCGGCTGTATCAGATGGGTCTACCTCAAGGGTGATGGTCCTGCCGTTGAGCATCTTCACGAAAATCTGCGTGCTGAAGTCGAGGTGCAGGGTAGCGTCGTTTTGGATTTGATAGTAGTATCCAAATGTTCGATCATCCTCGAGCTTGTTGCCGGCAAAGAACAGGCTTTGGTGGCCACTAATCTTTTTCCTGACATCAGCGACCGTGTCTGATGGCTCCACTTGGAGCGTGATGGTCTTGCTTGTGCGTGTCTGTACGTAGACATACCTGTCAGTACAGGATGGACACCGACGACAAGAAAGAAGACGCACGACAAGGTTCAGGCAGGAAAACTCCACGACATTGTAATCGGAAAGTTTGTGCCCATCCTCGAGCTGCCTGCCGGCGAAAATAAGGCGCTGCTCCTTAGCAGGAACGCCCTCCAACTCCTCAACCTTTGCCTTGAGGCTGTCAACCGTGTTAGAGGACTCCACTTCGATGGTGATGTGTCTTCCAGCGAGGCCCCTCACGAAGATCTGCATCTGAACACAGCACACGTACAATAATGATTTTAGAATCATATTTTAACAGCAGTTATAGTACAAAACCAAATGGTGTAACGCTGGTGTCCCCAGCCTCGGACCATTGATGCTTGTTACGCTTTCTAATAAAGTGGGGTGAATACCTTTGGTCTAAAAAAAACCAAATGGTAAGGGAAGTGGTAGATGAAGACAATCAGCACTCTTTCAATGCAAAAATTATACTAGTTGTTTTGTAGAACCGACGTCAAAACACTCATAGACACGATCAGCTCTGTGATCCTTGGCTAATCGAACAAGCAAATTATTAATTAACCTAAGAACTAAGATGTTGCTAAGTGGATTTATCAGGCCAAAAGAGAATATAGTTGTGTTGTGGCGAACACAAGGATATTAATAATACGTTAAACATTGCATGGACGATCGATCAGGCGTGTCGAAAAAGCAGAAGAAAAGGGTGTACTACAAATCTACAAACATGTGCATACGGGGCTAGTGAAAGCACAATGCGGAGGCCAGATTATATATTAAATAAAAGGATGATAACCTCGTGTTGGTCGTCGTCAGCGGCGGCGGCGGAGCTACGACGATGGCGTCGTGTCGTGGGAGCTGCTAGGTCGCCGCGATCACAGTTAAGCCTAGCCTACCACGGAGAAAGTAAGTCTTCATCTCTACCCCTATAATACACCACTTCAAATTATCCTACAGCCACCAAACAAATCCTACCTCTACAGTCACGACCTAAACTACGTCCACCCTACAAAACGCACACAGAAAAAGATGATACTAAAAACGTGCGCACCAAATTAACTCTCACTCATTCTCTCTCCCTACTCAACCACATCCGACGGCCGATATTATTTGGATCTCCCACCCCCGATCTCCCCGCTTCACCGCTCCACCCCACCCACGCGGCCTTCTCTTGCTTTTTCGTTCCCCCCTTCAACCCTCCATCGCCCTCCCGCACGCCCTCACCCCCACGCAGGGCGCAACCTCGGCGACCAGGGATCGAATCCCACGCCAGCCTCGGTAGTCCCCCCCCCCCTCTGCTAATCTCTTCAGGAAACACGGAGGAAGGAGGCGGCAGCGGGCTAGGCCTGCGGGGCCCGCGCCCGTCCCTAGGGTTGTAGCAGCGGCGGCCGACCGTCTCGTCCCCACGCTCGGCCGGTGGCCTGTGGTCTGCCGGAGCGGCGGCGGCCAGGGGGATAGCCGGTGCCCGCGCCTAGGCCCCTTGCGCGCTCTCCCGGCGGCCGGTGGCCGGATGGGGCCGCGGCAGCCTAGATCTACCACCCGCCGCAGCCGCTGCTGCGTCACTCAATCCGTGCGACGAGGAGATTGGGGCGGAGGACGAGGAGGAAACCCGCTTCTGTGCGGCTGCCGCTGAGTACCGGGCGCTCGTCTTCTGCTGCAGCACCACCCTCGCGCTGCTCGGATCCGATCCGCACCTGTCCGCCGCTCTGGCACGCCCCGCGCCGCCGACGCGTTGCCGATCGATGTGTTATGGTATGCAATGCGTGCCCTCCCAATTCCCACACTCCATCTCTCTCTGTACGTGTGTTTGGTTCACTGTTTTGTAAATTTGCATCGCTGCATGCATGGACACATGAGAATTAATTTGGGTCTGTAACCAAACATTGATCAAGCCAGAAATACAAACAGCTATTTTTTAAGCTGAGCACAAACTTGCTGAACAAATGTCTGAATCGTTAATTTTATTCTTCATTTCTTAATTCGATCATATATTGTTTGGTTTAATTTCTTCTATTTTAGAGACGTTGCTGAGGCCGAGACTGAATCCATCAGCCACTGCCCACCGACATCAAGATTGCGCTCCAGTGGATATGCTGCCACATGGATGCTGATGCGCTCTTTGCTTCATGGCTGCACACCACCGGGAACTCACCGTGGTCCGGAGGGAGGCCAGCCTCGCCATCGTCATGACCATCGACCTGTCCCGCCTTGTCCTCGACCTGGTAAGCGATTTCTTAGCCGATGGCAGTGGCGTCGGCGAGGACCTGCTTTTCCTTGTAACATATCCTTTCTGTTCTCAATTATAACTGTTTGATACTAGGTAATGCAAATGCCACACTAATCTTATATTGACCTGTTAGTGTAATTCTCACGGCACTCGAAAATTTATCTCGGAATGTCTGGTTATTTCCTGAACATCTGCTTCAGTTTAAGGAACTCTTATGAAATTCTTGTGCTCTGAATGGATCCTTAGGCAGAAGTCTAGATAATGTCCATGCTGCTATCTGCATGCACAGATTGTTTGGGGTTATGGTAGTGAGTCAGTTTGCTAGGAATTACCCTTCTAAATTATGTGTTTTTCTAAGATCCAAGTAAAATGTACACTTGGGCAAAGTTGACTGGCATGTTGCACGAGTGGTACTTCCTGTTTTTATCCACACATCATGAGTTTTCATTGCACTACCGGCTTAAAGGTCTGATTATACTGTTTCCACGTGCGGAATTACAAACTGAGCCCCCTAGATATGTTTTCACACTAACTACTAAATCTGAATGAATGAGACTATGCGGCATTAACGCAAGGCTGATTATTGGATATAGCTGGATATTCATAACTATTGAGATTTTAAGCTAGAGAGTTTGCAGTGCTGTTCCAGTAATCGATAATTTGTTCTTCCTAGACATGCATGTTAAAAGAGGAGAGGTGGGGTGCATGAAAATTTCTACTGGAATTCAGCTCTACTAGACATTGGTAAAATGGTTCATGTGCAAATGTTCCCTACTTCTATACTCAATGTTGGGTCTGAAACCGTAAATCTACCTACAATCTCTTTTTGTGGTGATGAACAGAAGACTAGACTTTTCACAAACCCCCTAGATATGTTTCTAAATTTGTTCTTTTTGAGGGGTGTAAATCTGAGTATAGGGTAGTCGGATAGCTAAGAGGTTTTGTCTCTGAAGAATCTAAAATTTGATCACTTTGCACAGAAAAAGGCTTGATGAATTAATGTAGAGAAAAATCTGATCAAAACATGTTTGTAATAATTTGATTGGAGGGAAAGGCTCCTAGGCAGCTAGCCACCAATGTTTGTAATAATTTGATCTTTCTTTTGCAATTTGTTTTTGTTACTGCCTGCTATTGAGAAAGCACAATGCAAGTTATTTGCCAATATGTCAATACCATTTAAGAAGTAAGAAAATTTTATTTTTGTTGCCAAGGATTGTTCTCTGTAACACATTTTTTGCTTCAGGTAGCTGTTATATTAGCTAACACCAGATGTAAACTGGCTAACAAACTACTCTTGTACAGGTACTCGGCTCTTGAGTATTGATGTCTATGTACTTCTCAGATGCAAACGTGCTACATCAATCAGGTTGTCTGTACTGTATAGCTTTCATGTGGTTTGGTTACTGGTGAGATGGTTAATACACTAAGGTGATGAAAAGTGGGGATTAGTAGATGTGGCAATGTTGCTAATTTAGTTAGGACCTACAAAATAATTAATGATTATGTAGGAGATCTGAATTTTCATAATAAAATGATTTTTTAAAGACATTCTAATTTTCATGTATTGACTTGTCAATTTTCTTGTTATTATCTTATACATTAATAAATTCTTTTATTTGATAGACACACGTGTGGGTTGCACGTCCATGTCTAATATGAATCTTAATATCTCATTCTATACTTGAATATCAAGATATGTCTTGCCTTTTGCTTGTTTGATTTGCATTATGAAATATCCCGTAGCGTTAGCACGGACAATATAACAAATGTACGGTTTGGCCCGACTAAGTCAATCAATCGCGCAAGGCCCATGTCACTCCCTCTGCACTTTCCTGGGCCGAACCGATCACACGTGCGTAGCTAAGCAGGCCCTGCTATGCCTGATCTAGGTGAGCCGCTGCTGCTTCTCATCCGTTTTGGCTCTCGTAGAGTAGGTTTTATCTTTCTTTCGTTTTCGTTTTGTTTTCTCTCTTTATCCTCTCTTTTTTTCAAATCCTTATCAGTAGTCATCATTATGATAATTTTATGATTTATATATACATGTTGATTCTCCTGAAAAACTTTTTTCTTCTTTCTTTTCTTTCTTATATATAAGTTTCGTTTATTTCCTTGTTTCTTCATATTGTACTTCTTCTCCTTCACCTTGAAGGTTACATGTTTAGAGTCTACAAAATTAAAGGTACTTCTTGTTATTGTAAGAATTTCTCATTTTTCCCCTAGCAAAGTCTAGTAATGATTAGACATATAGACTCGGTTGGAAACTAGTAAAATTAAGATCTTGAGTCCATTTTCTATGAGGGACTAAACCTTCATTACACCTAGCATTCTATGGGATTTGGGCTTTATTTGATTTGCTAATTGAAATAAAACTTTATCACACCCATTTAAATCCAACATTACTACAAGGAAATCTAGCTATTCATAAACCTTAATAGAAGAATACTTCACTTACGAACAAGTTAACTTACTAATTTTCTTAAAACTAAAGAAGTCATACATGCATATAATTTTTTAAGGAAAATTTTGCTGCAGGACACCGTTAAAATGCGTAATATGCTGAGGGACACCGCCAGAAGTGAAATTTGCCTAGTACCATTACAAAGTCGTGTGCATTTGCCGTAACACACTGCACCTATTATTTTATTCATTTATCATATTCATGGAGAGAGAAGTGGGAGAAATGATTTTTTCTGCAATCGTCTTCAACCTCCGATTGTTCACTGATATTTGCCGTAACACACCACCGCCGCGTTCTCATCGCCGTCCTCAACTGCTGTCGCCGCCTCTTTGGCGAGTCCCCCTCCTCCAGCGAGCTCTTATGGCGAGTACCCCTCCTCTAGGCTGGCGCGGACACCCAGCCCGGCAAGGCTAGGGGCGTGGCCTCCCTAGCCAGCACGGTTGGGGGCGCAACCACCGAAGCCGGACGTCGGGCACTCGCTTGCGAACTTCTGCCGTGGGTGCCGACGCAGGTGACTCTCCAACGACGACGACATCATTGAACAGCCAGAGGTTGAAGACGAGGGCAAAAAAGTTATTCCCCCGCCTTCTTTCTCCACGAATACGAGAAATGAATAAAATAATAGGCACAGTGTGTTACGGCATATGCGCACATTTTTGTAATGGTATTGGGCAAATTTCGCTTCTGGCGATGTCCATCAGCATATTACGCATTTTAACGGTGTCCTGCAACAAAATTTTCCTTTTTTAAAAGGTTTAAACACTCAACTTGACACACACCAAGCTATAAAGCCTAAAAAAGTTTATCCTGCCTTCCTTATGTTTGAAAGTCTATTTTCTCCCTCAGTTGTAAACTTCCCGAATCTCTCACCCTATTCGCTTGATCGTATCAGCCATGCTTATCAGCCATGATACAGCGTTTTTCTCTCACAATAAAACAGCATCAGCCGGCTTATAAGCCACAGAAACGATCAAACGAACATGGTGTAAAACTCCTCCATGCTAGCCAGATCGGTCAGATGGTGCCAACAAAAGCTATGTCATTTTTATAAAAAAACGAGCCATCCTTGGGAACTGTTCAATTTGTTCATTAGATTTCACAAGAACGTTAGCATGAACGTCAGATTTGTTGGTTCATCTATTGTAATTTATCTAAAATTCAACTTCTTATTTCAAAAATATGCTTTGAGTCTTTAGACAATTTCGTTTCAAAAAAAAAGTATTAAGACAATTCTTCCAGTATTAACCCGTCCAGATGATTTTTCTACGTTGTTGGTTTTCAATTTATGTATTTTTATTTAATAATATTCTTCAATTATGATACGATGATTAATATCGACATGGAGTATTCCTTAACGAGCTTAATCACTAGCCGCCCTAGGTCTTGTGCTATGTATTGTTACAAACGGGTCCAAATCTAATATAAGGAAGTGGCCAATCAAACCAATAATAAGGCTGATGAAAGAAAAGCAGAATTGAAAACACAAAAGGTACCCTCTTGATTCTTATAGCATATTGTTGATGTCGAATTAGATCATACACCCCGAGGTTGCACACGACCTATTATACACAGCAAGCAACTCCAAAACCAACGAGATCAATCAAGGGATCGGTTAGGCCGATTCGGAGCCCGTCCTTCACCATAACTAGCTAGATATATATCATGTCTAGATACATATCATAAGCTATGTATATAGAAAAGTCAAAATGACTTACAATTTGAAATAGAGAGAGTAACTCTCAAATATACATGCTAGAAAGTTGATATGTTGCGGAGAGAGGTTATTCAGATTGATTTCTTTTTCTTCCTTTTGCAATTGAGGAATGTGTTGGCGGTTCCTCCACTGCTCGAAGGGCACTCATATGTCCAACGTTCCATCCTCTTTCAAATAGAACTAGTTGAAATCCCCGCGCGTTGCTGCGGGAATTTGAGAATCGTATAAATGGATATTAGGTGAGCGAAGCAAAGTAATATCATATTATTTCATTAGGAGAATGGAGTATGATAGGAATTTTAGGGGTTAAATATGAAAATAAAAACAATTGGTTGGGAACGGTAGTAATACAATATATATGTAGCAGTTTCCTGAAAATCCACACCTGATGGGCATCATACATGATGTGAGTTTAATCCATCTTTTCACCACTAATGAAGTTAGAATATACAAAAAAATGGAGAATAAATGAAACGTACGGACTTGAGAAAGTTAGTACTGCAAATTACTTGTGGCGTGAACAGAGAAGACAACATCCACATTGTCTATGGCCTCTCAAAAAATGGAAGTTAAAACCTAAAAAATATACTATGGCATGAACAGAGAATACAACATTCACACTTGTGGCATGAACAGAGAAGACAACATGCAAATTACTTGTGCTGCAAAGCTGAAGAAACAACTGCCAAGAGAGTCGTGTGTAGCTGCTTAGTTGTACGTCCAATTGTGTTGTAGTCATTTTCCATCTTGCTACTGATCGCTGTTCTGTATAGCTGTCTGTCCTCATATATCGTGCGGACCAACTGAAAGAGGAAAAGACAAATGAAACTAAAAACATACTATACGAACTGGATTTTCCTGCTGACAATTCAGAGATCTCTAGACAAAAAAGGAGATGCTTGAAAAATCAATCCTAGCAACTCTTGACGACTTACCAACAAAACTAATCAGTACTCATACGGATCGTGCAAATCCAATATTGAAGGATGCTCCATAGGTTGAACTCCTAAAGAACTGTCATGAGGATGGATGTAGGAGAAATCTAGGCTGCTAGGATTAGGAAGTTACTTACCGGAACAATGTGGCGGCGCTGTTCTCATATCTGTAGGCGTTAGATGGCTGGCACATGGATTACCGGGGCTCCCTGGGCTCCAACTGGTTGTTCCTTTGGTCCATGGTCCATTCATATATATCTCCAAGGTAGTAGCTATGCGGGTTTGGATTGCAAAAGCCAAATGGTTGCCGCAATCTGTAGAAGGCAACGATTAAACAGTGGAGAAGCTAAATGGTTGGAGATGAAGACATGGGAGTTGGAGGGGCATTTAATCCAAAAAAGCAAAGTTCGTAAAATTAACACAGTCACGGAGAGCGCGACGTCGTAGGCACAAAAACTCTACCATATAGATCTTTCCGTGATGCGGCTAAGGTACTGTTTTATATCGGCAGGAAGAAATCTCCGATATCATTTTCTTTCATGCGCCAATAAATCCACGAATAAGTTCCGCCGTATCTTCATACCATTATGCACATAGGTTCGAGTATATATGTAAATATTAGTGCTTATCACATGGATAATACTGCGTGTCTTGGAAAATATCTCACAAAACCTTAAAACAAAGTATGTTATACTCACCGTATAAATATGTGTGGCTTTAGGTCTATTCCATGCAGACATATACTATGTGGTAAGATTCACCATCAGCAATATGGTATCCACTTGAGCGTCTGTGGCAAGATTCACCTTCAGCAATAATATAGATTCACCTCTATTTTCTAAGGTCCATGTACATCATGTTTTACTTTCAGTTTTATCTTAAAAAATATTATAAGGTACAATAATATATGTAAGAGATAGAGCATGCCAGATTCACCATGAGCAATAATATAGATTCACCTCTATTTTCTAAGGTCCATGTACATCAACATAATGTACATGGATCTCCATGTACATCATGTTGATGTACATGGATCTTGCCTTCAAAACCCCTTCAATGTAAGACTGCCCCCAAAACTCCTAGCAAAATTGTAACTGTGGTCAATTCTGCAGTGACAGTAACTCTCAAAATAAATCCATAGTGACTATATGATAAACTCCCTATGCCAAATCCTTCCCAATCAACCAACTGCCACAGCTGGTATCCATCATCACTCGCGTTGTGGTTTTGAAGAATGTTCATAATACAACTTGAAGGCACTATTTTCCACAAAATTCAATATGGTTTTGAAGGCACTATTTTCCAGAAAATGAACATTTGATCTCACTTGTTTATTTTAAAGATAATGTTACGTTCATTATCAGGTAGCGAGCTATAGTAACCACAAGACATGAGATTAGATGAATCACCTTTGCTAGTGCTGAGATAGAGTCATCGGCGTACTTGTATCAGGTCTAGACTCTGGAGCTGGCACAAAATTATTTAGTATCTGCACTTGTACAATGGACTTAATTCTACAAATAAACAAAGCGCATGAGAAGAGATGAATCACCTTTGCTATGGCTGAGATGGAGTCGATGGCGTACTTGTATCAGCTCCAAACACCGGAGGTGGCAGAAAATTATTTAGTACTACAAGTAAACAAAGCTCATTCTGAATAAACATAGATATATTTATCACAACAATAGTTGCAGAATGAATCATCATTACAAGTTTAACTAAACTAAAATAAATTATCTTGATAACTTGTTGCAATTTATTACTGAACCAAGGGATAATATAGACTACTTATGGTATACAAAGGATTGGAAAACACTAATTCAGGATTGAAAAACACTGATTCAACACTGGAGAACTCGGTTAGCTCCGCATAGGAACTTGTTGAAGCACAAGCTTGCTGCTTAATTTAATGGTTTGCTCGGCACAGGAATTCCTTGCTTTAACCCTTATCTCTGCTTGCTCTTTGCCTTTATGGTTAGCTAGCACAAGAATTTGTTGAATTTGTTGCTTTAGTTGTTAGCTCTGCATCAAGAATTTATAAATCATTGAACTAAGCATGTAGTCTTGAATAACCTTAATTTAAGTCTCTTGTGAAATTTTACTTAAACTTGGATGGCACTTGACCAAATCTATAAAATATGGAGTGTTGAACGAACAACAAAAGATGAGAAAATCGAACAATCTATCATTTTAGTGTATAGAATATAATCAATATAAAATAAGTAACTTAATTTGTAGAGGCATTTTATGAAATATAGGTAAATTCCCATGAGTTGCAACGGGAGTGTGTGTCTGTTATCTAAAAGATATACTATCATGATGTTGGTAACATCAATATCAATATTATACAAGTCTTCATGAAATATATTGTACAGTGAAGAATGTAATCTCTCAATAGTTTTACGAGGTGAACTTGTTGCTCTATGTGTACTATTGGTTGGCTAATTCTACTTAGTATTCCATAGTGTCATGATTGGATGACTAAAACCATAATGAAAATTAGATATTAATAAAGTCTACAATTATATAAAAGGAGTTTTCAGAGTTTCGATGACTTCAACTGCTACCGCTCAATTTTCTACTACATATTAGACCACAACGTGATATTGAATTACCATCTGCTGATAAAGATACCAACTGCTATTGCTCAATTTTCTACTACTATCTCATGGTGAAAAATAGTGTAGATGTCCAATGCACGGTGACACAAGCAAGTATATTTTAGATTGATGACCAACATAGAGTGGTAGACGGAAACATGCATGCAATACTAAAAGGAGTAACTTCAAATAACAAAACTGCAAATTTGAATTTGTCGGACAGGAGCAGTGGTAGATCGCGGAAGACCTGAAAATGAAGTTACTCTGAGATGCAAGTGAACTTACTAGGTTTACGAATTCGTGAATGACTACAAGACCAAAATTGTTTGTTGTTTCACTGTGTGTCCAGTTTGTCTCGACGAATCCAAATCCTGAAACAAAGATTGCACCACTAAAAAACCACTCAACAGTATAGTGATGATGTACAGTGCATCTGCACCACTGAAACCCATACCGATAGAGCACCCAACACAAACTAAGCATGACAATGCAGCAAGCAAACGGATTTGGTTGCATCACGACTTCACAAGTCACGGCCGCCGGGGGCGTCGCTGCGAGTACACCGGCGCTAACCAGAAGCACGGCGCCCTGTACCTGTTGGTGGTCAGGAGCACCTCCACGACCTCGATGCGCCCGCGAGGCCGTACGCCCACACCCGCGCCACGACATAGTACATGGTATTGGGCCTCGGCGCGGGACACAACCTGGTGGATGCGGCCACAAGCACGGCGGCGTCGCTGATGTCTTCCGCGGCCTCCCACATCTCCCCGCAATCATCGAGCACACGCACGACGAACCCTTCTCCCGAGGCCGCCGGGTGGACCAGCTCCACCTGCATGAGCTCGCCGGTAGAAATTGAAGCGAACATACGACAGCATCACACGCTGCACTCTGCAGGCAGCTTTCCTCACGATGTCAGAGGTGTGGTGAGCTACCATCCCCAGATTCACGTGCTCACCATCAACCAAATCATCATCACCTCTCGAGAACCCTATCAAGATCCAAACACAAAAAACAAAAAGAACATGCTACGGTGCTAGCAATAATAATAATCTCTATTAATTAATCATGTACCGCAACCAGCAATCCTCACGATTGGCCTCGCCGTGATGGCTATCTACTCTACTCCCGGGTGAGGAAACCGGTGACGAAGACCAGCTCCTTGATGGAGTTGGGGTCCTTGGGCCTATCCAGGAAGTAGATGTGCCGCTCGCCGGGCGTCTCGTATTGCTCGATCTCCCCGTCCCACACATTGCCGTTGAGAGCCGCCGCGTACGCCAGGCTGCGTGGCCAGAAGTCGTCTAGGCCTGTCGACGTAACCGCCACGCGCGAGTACGCTAGCTTTCGCCACTACGATGCTGGCATCGACAGCGGGTCCACCCGCAGGTTGTCGATGCCGTACCGCCTGCCGCAGATGAAGGACCACGTCGTCTCGTACTGGTGCCGCCTCTCCTGGTCCATAGTCTCCCTGGCCACTGGCTGCTCCCCCCAGAAGTAAGGATCTAGGAGCAGGAGCCCCGTGATGGCTGCGCCGCCGTCCAGCCACCGCCCGCCCTCCTCCGTGCCCCCGCGCTCATGGCCATGTTGTGCGCAATGTTGGTGCCGGCGTTGTCCACGGCGACGAAGAGCCAGGACAGGTTGGCCCGGTCCCGCAGCCACGGCTCCAACCCGGACGCGGTGTTCCGGGCCACCCAGTTGAGCGCCTGCCATGAGTCGTCGTACGCCGTTGGCATCCGGTGCACCAGCGCCAGGTGGTACTCCACGAACACTGCCACCACGTGCGCCTTCGCCGCCACCGCGTTCATGTACGCGTGGTACAGCGGCGTGAACGCCAACTCGATCACGAATGCACCGCAGTGGTAAAACACCAGCACCGGGTGCCTGCCTGATGAGCGAGGATGAGGGAGGCCGCGTGATGGCGATGACTGCCGCCCGAGATCGATGAGTCACAGGATGAGGGAGGCCGCGAGGTTTCCTTCCCGAGATGGCGAGGCGCGATGTTTCCTTCCCGGGATGGCAAGGCATTTGCGCGAGGTTTCCTTGCGTGTGCGTGTGCGAGCGTTCGCGGCGGTATCGGTATCGCACGTCGTAGGCAGAAAGGTGACCCGATTAAATGTCGCACGGTTACTTTCTTTCTTTTTAGTTGTAAAAGATAGGATAGCAAACCTAGAACCTACAAAAGTTGAAACACATTTCTTGTTGTAATTGATCCAATGCACAATACTTGGGAAGAAAAAAAATGAGTTTAGAAAGAAAAGGTAAATCCTAGTCCGTAATTCTTCCTAGATAGGGAGATAAAGAAGATGGTTTTGTAAATATTCTAGTATGTATTTTGAAGAGTTATTGAATTCTTGGGATGCAAAAACCATAGCTCAGACTGACAATCTCTCTCCTTAGGTTACCAATGTAGGAAAAATGGCCCAAAGCCGAGAGTTTGATCCAAGTACTAACCTTCTAGTTGTGATTTCTAAAGATTGAACTTGAACTGAGTGAGAGAGAGAGAGAGGGAGGGAGAGAGAGAGGGAGGGAGGGAGAGAGAGAGAGAGAGGGCTCACTGAAAGAAACATAATTTTAATACTTGAAGTACAAAAACGGAATTGCACGCAATTAATGAAGGAAAAGCTCATGAATTATCAACAGATGAATTCAAAAAGGAAGCAGGTATTTAGGTGTAGGCAACGGCTTAACTGAAGTATTCCGAGTGCACCTCTGCTGAATATTACTAGTCAGAAACTTAGATGGGTACGAGGTGCCAGTGTGGGCAAATGTATAGCAGAATGAAATGGCAACAAATTTATGCATCACGGAATTTAAGCATGGACGGTTCTGAGAAATATGGAGAGCATTTATCACAAACACATGTTCTTACTATTACCAAAAAACAAAGAAAGATAGTCTCACTTGAAAGGCACATGCTCGCAAAGTATAGGAACAAAGCCATCACACGATTTCAACCAGACACTTACAAGAACAACTAGTCTAGAAGTGGGAAAATATATTAAGTAGTAGAGCATCAAAATCAAAAGATATCCGCCAAATTTTTCTAGCTAAGCATCAAGGTGCAGGGTAGACCCCATATGGACATTGCACTCAGCAAGTGTCTTCCCATCGTCAAGCTGATTGCCATCAAATGTGAGACGGTTGTGGCCACCGATCTTTTCCATGACATCGTCAATGGTATTAGACGGCTCCACCTCTAGAGTGATCATGTTGCCAGTGGACGTCTTCACAAAGACCTGCATGGGACAGTCAAGGTGCAGTGTAGATTGTGTCTTGACGTTGTAATCGGCAAGCTTCTGCCCATCTACAAGTTGCTATCCATTAAAGAGGAGCCTCTGTTGGTCCTGAATCTTTGCCTTCAAATCACCAACCTTGTCAGTAAACTGCACCTTGAACCTAATGGCCTCGTTGCCACGGAGTGGGAGTGTCTTCACGGCAATCTGCATGCCATCACACGGACAGAGGTCAAGGTGCAGTGTCGAATGGTTCTGAACCTTGTAAGAGCCAAGCTTGCGCTGATCAAGTTGGCTACCATCAAAGATAATCCTCTGCTGGT
>NW_027097801.1:0-21021 GCF_019320115.1 Miscanthus floridulus | reverse complement strand
ACGCTATGCTTTTGCACGCACACACGTCACCCTTTCTTTTACCTGCTCAAAAGCGACCACTTCCTTGACAACACCATGAGTACTCTCACTCACTCACCACTCACTCACTCACTCACACTGTCTTTTGATGAACCACCGTAATATATGATGATTGGATCCAGAGTACAAAAGAAAAAAAAAAGGCAAGACCCTTCGAGAGAGCCGGCAGGCAGGAACAGCCACAGTCACTCGGCGGTCACTTAGTTTGCCGGTATAAAACAGACGGTAGGCACAGACCTGGAAACCGGATCTGGAGGTGCGCCGGCGCCCAGGTCCTACCCTGTCTCGGAACGCTGGGGCCAACCAAGCAGTTGAATTGAGATTGCTAGCGTCCGGATGCCCAATCAGGGACACTGGCATCGGACGGTGCTCCCTGAAGCCACCGCCTGACGCGACATCCTGCTCCAGAGGCCACGTGTGGACCACACATGCGCGGGGGAACCATCCCGAGCCCGCCTCGTTTCATATGCGTGTGCTTGCATGCACGCAGGCCACACCACCAGCAGGCACGTGTATTTCAAGAGTGGCAACGGGTACCCGAAACTCCGAGTATAGCCCGGACGGGATTTTACCCGATAAGGGGCGGGTATGCGAAGACATTTTGCACCTCGCGGGGGTACCGTTATTGGACGAATTCATGTACCGCATCGGGTAGTGCGGGTACGGGCCTGCTGGGTGTCTAACTACTCATCCCCACATACCCACGGGTAAAAAAAAACCCGCATAAATAATATCCAACCTCTGCAATTTTAGCCCATATAAGCATATAGCCCATATTTGGCCCATATAAGCATATGAGTATATATATTCCAGAACTCCCTCAAACCCTAATCCTCATCCTCACTCCACTCCACCAGCCCATATTTCTGTTTTGCTGCTCTATTGTTGATTTGTTTTGCTGGAAGCTATTATATTTTAGTGTGTGAACTCGGGTATATTGTCAGGTAAGAATTACCCGTCGGGTGCGGATATGGAATGAATTTTCTACCCGCCTGCGGGTACGGGTAACCCGACGGAAAAGATTTTGATCTGGCGGGTGCGGGTACGGGTGGCCAGTACCCATCGAGTACGTACCCGTTGCCATCTTGACACGTGATGCGGTGATCGTGACCCACGGCGGTGTGCAATAGCAGCAATCACGTGCTTTCCCGAGATTTACTTTTAAAACATAAAAAAAACATCTGTAACATATTCTGAATAGATAAAATATTGAAACATACGTGTATAGACATAGCAACATGTGCAACACCAGATCTAATTTTGAAACATTCAAATGCAACCACTTGCAACATATAAAGAAGAATGAAACACTTGAAAAAAACACTTGAAACCATAGCAAAACATACACAACTTCTAGACGCAATACTTACAACATATGGGTGAAACATATGCAACATCCAGATGAACATATTTGCAGCCTATGAAACATTAGGAACAAACGCTTACAAATTACATATACAAACCATTGCAACAAATGCAACATCCCGATCTACTTTTGTAATATACCTCTGAAACATCAAAAACATTTGAAATGTACGCTTGCAACATGCGCTTTCAGCGCAACATCTCTTTACTGTTTGGGAGAAATAGAGGTTCGTCGTCGTGTGAAGTTCAACGGTCTAGAGCTCGCCGGTGGCGCAGAGCGACCGGCCAGGGAGGCGCGATAGCCGTCGTGTGCAGCGGACGCAGTGGAGCTGCCCCTCCATTTCTTTGAGCCCAGCGATGGAGCTTTGCGTTGTCGGCGGACCGGCTAAGGGACACCGCAGCCATGAAGCGGACCGGGCAGGGGGCAGCTGCGGACTGGCCAAGGGGCGCGATGGGGCGACGACTGGAGCGGAGCCGCTCTCCGTTTCTTCAAGCCCGGCTATGGAGCTTCGTGTCGTCGGCGGACCAGGTAGGGGACAGCGCAGCGTTGGATTCATGTACCAAATTCGTGAACTCGTTTTCACCCCTCCGCGCGCGCGATGAAAAATCGTGCACTCACAGAAGAGAGTAAAGTGGGTTGAAATCTCTACTGATCTCATGTACATCCAAGCGCCAAAACGTGGTGAAAAATCTACTCCACTGCAAAACTTCAAACAGCGTATCGGTTTGACGACCTCAGTTCTTTTGTCGCCGCTAGAATTTATATGCTAAAATAAACTACACCACCTGATCCCGCTATCTCACTTGACGGCTACCGCTACGGCATGCAGCGCGAGATGCATGGCAGGCACCATCCAGGTCAATTCAGCTAGCTAGGCCATTTAGCCCCATTTTAACCTTTCCTAGTTTTGGCCATCACGCTATGCTTTTACACGCACGTCATCCCTTATTTTTACCACCTCCAAAGCGACCACTTTCTTAACAACGCCATGATTACTCACTCACTCACAACAAAATCTCCGATGAACCACCTTTATAATAATTTAATTCTAAGTTATGGAGCACCCCCCTCCCACACACACACACCCGCTCCTCCTCCCCACGATTCAGTCCCAATAGAAACAGAAATGCTATACAACACACTAAATAAAGAGCTTGTTCGGCTGGTATTAAAATCGGCTAAAACTGTTTTATTACGAGAGAAAAATACTCTAGCCGATAAGCCGGCCAATAAATTCAAACTGAACATGCCCAAAAGCGCAAAGAGAGGAGGTAGCATTAACTCCTGCAGTAACCGTCAGCTAACTGATGTTGCTCTCGTCAGTTCCATTTAAATCTGTGCTGGACGCCCCGGATTTGCCTTCCAGGCGTCTACGCTTTCCCATCTGACCGTGCAGCACACGAAACGAAATATCCGTCACTTTCTATGAACAAGATTAGCGACAAGATTGACCCTGAATGACTGAATCCCATCGCCAAAGGGACGGGCACCAAGAAATTGAACTCACTGACTGACGCCACTATAAGAGCGGAGAGAAATGGGCAGAAGAAACAAAAAGAAAGCAGCCAAGCAGGTGGAGTGGCGCTGTAACAATTCGCCACAACTAGCCTCCTCCCTCTGACCCTTCCCTCCCTCCCCCTTCTTGCATGCCAATCGCCTCCAAGCTCGTCTACTTCCAGCGCCGCCCCTCGCCGGCGCCGCCGGACGACCCGGGCCCCGAGCCGCCGGACCCCCGACGCCAACCCTGCCGCGACCACCGCCGCCGCCGGAGCTCCCTCTTCTCCCACCACAAGCCGGTGCGTACCCAAGAACACGCTTGCCGTTTCGTTTCCTCTGACTTCCTGCCGTTGTTTGCTAATATAAAGCCGCGACCTTTTGCGGTTTTCCGAGTGAATAAACGGGGGGCTCTTCGAGTTTTCTTCATAGATTCGAACTTCGGGCTTCCAGCATAGCTAGAACTTGGAGCATGGTGTGGAACTGTGGATTACTGTTCCCCGTGTCTAGGTGAGCCCGAAAGTTTTGATTTTTGACACCGAGAAATGGTGAGTTATCGAGTTAGCAGGGTGCAGAGTGCATGCGTAACGGAGAAAAAAAAGTTGATGTTTTCTTGGAGGGTAACCTCTGGTGGAGATTTGGTCTTCTGAGCTCCTGATGGATGTAGATGTCTACTGTACACTCTGTGGTTAAATAGGACTGCTATGAAATCCCAGGTTGAAATCACGCTGTCGGTTTGGTTAGAATTAGTCGACAGAGATGGACGATGGTGTGTAGATGATATGTGCTTTGCAGTATGATCTTCGTTTTCCTTTGCTTAAATGTTTGGGTCACGCAAATTTGAGAAATTGTTTCGCAGTAGTAATTCGGTTTCCATGAAGGCCTAGTCTCCTTGTTCTTCAGGAACATTGAGGAGCCCATCAGCGTCCTGGAATATTCGGCAGTGCTTGCTTGAAAGTTACTAGCTCATAGTCTTTCTCGAACTAGGCAGAGTATTTTAGTAAATCTAGCAGGCAGAGAATACCAGAATAGTTTTATTAAAAGAGGATATTACACCGATCTAAGATAGTAATCTGAATGAATAACGTCGATAGTTGTCCCCAACAGATAATCTCTGACATGGATGATTTGTAGGCTCAAAATATTAGGCCAAAAAAAAAATTATGTGGGCATGTACTATTGGTAACTTCAATGGGCAAATTTCCTTATATGTTCCCTTCATCTACATTTGTGAAGAAAGCTACCATTTATTTAGTTAGTGTCATGATGACAGGCATTTGTTTGCTCCATCTTTTTCCTTTGAAAATGATACTTAGAGCTTTAGCGACTTAGAAATAATTGTATTGAATCTAGCCACAGGCATTAGCAAATTAATTGCTGGTCCCCATATCAGCCTATGGCAAACAGGTTATCTTCTCTTTATTGTCGTCAAGTGGCTACTATTTCTCCATTCGTAAAAAACAGGTGGCTACTATTTCTTATGCATCAATTCATGTTTTCTTTGCAATGAGCTAGTTTCTTGGTGACACTAATAAGTCACCAAACAATCACACATGAACACTCTGCCCGCAGGAGATTAAGTACCATGTGTTGGCTACAATCTTGCAAATATGCTACATGACCAATTAAGGCACAAATTAGAGCATTTTGTATTTTTCCATGTCCTTTAAAGGCAGTATAAAATCATATTTAGTGATTACACATATTTTCTTCTAACAACCACTATGTAAAACCAGGGTCAGGAACATATTCCAGGACACCAAAGGGATGCCGCTACGAAGCCTCTGGGATCAGTTGGAAACATAGGAGAGCATGCAGCCGGCATGTCCTCCAGCACAAGACTTCACCGCAGCATATCAGACCATGGTCGGCTTCCTGACGCCGTTCAGCAGGCCAGGGAAAGGCTTCTTCAGAGGCTCAACAGTGTGGACCTGTCAGGAAGAAGGTCCGCGTAATCGACTCTTAGCATGTCGTCCTTCCTGCACATAATCTGACAATATACTGAATGTACATTTTCACTGCAGGCAAAAGACATGGCCCTCGGAATCATTCTGGGCTGGACTAACTCGCCCCGCTGACGCCGGTGTGTCCACCTCTTCAGACAACATACTGGGCAGTCTAACCAATTGCTTCCAGCCCGGTGAACCCGTCGCAGCCAGCAAGGCTGAAGAAGGCACCGTCATCACTAACACAGATGAGTGTATGCCCATCACAGTGTTCCCCAAACCCGTCTCCGAGCTGCAGGAAGCAGAAGACGGTGAAGCCGTGGGAGGAGCTTCTCCAGCTGAGTGCTCCATATGCCTGGAGAGGTGCGGTGACTCAGGCGACGGGCTCATCCAGCTGCGCTGCAGGCATATCTTCCACTCGGCCTGCCTGGAGCGGTGGCTGCGGTCCCGCGCCGACTGCCCCTACTGCCGTGCCACCGTGCGAGTTTGCTCCTAACAGCAGAATGATGAAACTGAATGACAAAATGACAAAGTGAGAATGACAAGTGAGAATGACAACGTGTCCAAGGCTGCAGACTACGGTTTAGTGAACCCTCCTGTCTGAGGCTTAACCATGTCGCTGCTCACCCCTTGTTGTAACTACTAGTATATGGTTTTCCCTTACCCGTTGAGGTAGTACTGAACTTTGCGGCTTCAGCAATTCAGTGTGGTATATGTATATGTGTATCTATGCTGACTGGCTGCTGTGTATAACTGGATATTTTGCATCTGTGGATACCGTCAGAGAAGCAATAAGCTGGCTAATGTTACGCTTCATAATTGCGTTCCATGGAAGGTCACTTCTGTTGCAGTGCGGTTGTTGACTTGTGCTCTACTACGTTGTTGTCATGCACGCCTACAGTTCTGTGGTGATGCAGGATCTGGTTCTGGAGAAGATGCCTGCATACAGTTTGGTCCGGAAAAGGCAGAATCGGTTTCAGGAACAGATTCGATGCCCGAGGAGTATCGGTGAGCGAAGCACGGCCGTGGTGGTTCACCTGTGCTTGTCTTCTCTTGTAGTCTTGTTGCGCTGTTACCAGTCACGTGATACGTGATGACCTCACCCACCAGGCCGCCACGGTTGGAGCTGCCGTTCTGGGTAGAAGCATGGGAGGCATGGAGCCATGGACGGAGAGCTCCCCTTTGGACTGGAGTTGCCGGCCGGAATAGGAGGCCGCCCGGCAAGCCGAGCGGGAGAGTCATATGGGCCAAGCCCTAGAATCGGGCCTAATTGAATGTGGGCCATTTGTTGCCGGAGTCCGAGAGACGAAGGACCCCGTTAGACACGGAAGGCCCAAGCCCACAGACTAAAGCTCGGCACCACATTGCAGCTGGGCCTCTCCTTCCATTCGCGTTGCGGTTTCCATCCACATTTCTGCCGCCATGGACGAAGATGCGACGACGGGCAACTCGGCCGCCGCCGAGACATTCGATCCGGTGAGTTTATCGCCCGAACCACGACCGACCCCTCTGTCCTCCGATTTTTCCCTCGGCTAAAACTCTTGTTATCTGACAATTTGTGGTCATTTATCTGAATCTGATGATGACGCGCTGCTGGGATTTGAGCAGGAACTGATTCACGCCATCTTCAAGCTGGTGTGGCGGCGGCGAGCGGAGAAGGGCGGCGGCAACGAGGTCATCGACGTGGAGGTGATTCATTTTTAGACTTTTTTTTTACCGCCCCTTTCCCCTTCTACTGACCAGTGTGCTTTATTTTCTAATAATAATCGTCAGCCTGCTCCAGAGACCTCGAGGAGAAATCGGAGTACAACTGGTAAGCGAGTCTGTTTCTTCTTTACTGGAGCTAGCGGCATGAAATGGCTTCTAGGAAGTGCATGTGTTGGTGCAGTTAAATGACGTCAGTTTGCAAAGAACCTGTTAGCCAATGTTTCCCCGATCTCTCATGTGTAAGGTGTTTGGTTTGAGTAAGGACTCCGTGCTAAATGAGCTGATGCATGGTAAGTCAATCCCTCGAATTTAGTAGAATGACTTCATTCCTCATACTAGTACTAATCATTAGCTTGTGAGAAACGATATGATGATGGATCAACTCATTCCATTCTAGAAACCAAACAAGAAAGTGAGAAGTGAAAAGATGATGGACCGACCCATTCCTTAAACCAATCACCCTATTAGTGTCAATGCTGATAAAGCAAAATTGGTGCTTAAACTTTTATGTCCTATGTGCATAGCTATTTTAGTGTTGGCAGCCAGTAAGGCTAAGGCAGTAACATATGCCCATCAGACAAATTTTGTGGGTAAAAGTTCTTTTCAAAATTACCAAGGGGTCTGCATAAATCCAATTCTAAGCAGGTTTATGTATGGCAAGCCACACACTTAACTGGTTTGATCACATATTGATCAACCAGTCTTCCATTTGTTTTGATTAGTAGTTGTAACAGTAAGCACTTATCTTCTTCACCTAGCACACACAAATAATTTCAGCTTAGCACCTGTTTTCTGTCGAAGTAGATGGCTTCTAGCCTTCTACACCTTGAGTGTTAACTATATTGCTACATTACATGTAATGTCATCTTATTTGACAATAGCTGGATGAAATGGGTAAGACAATTTGATATTGTTTGTCACGAGTTGACTTGTGTAACTGCACTTACATGCCTCAAGTGCAGAGCACTGTTAGGTAATGTAGGATGTCTCATGTGTTACTTGGGGGCACATAGTTGAACAACGGTTGCAAGAAGGCCGTGCCAGACACCATAGTCGATCAGAGAAGATTTTTATTTGCTTTGTTATCAAGTTTTAGCTAGGTTTGTTTGTTAGGTTTGGAACTTGGTTTATCAAACAAGCTCACAAGCACATCGTTTGTTGGCTTGGATGGATTGTAATAATCAGCGCTATATATGAGGAATGACTGAACTGGGAAATCAAGCTTGAAAAGAGCTACCTCCTTTCCCTGTCTCTTTCACCCTGTGTTCCATCTAACGCAGCTCAGGGGTTTGAGCTGTTTCTCCACCCCATCCCAGAACATTTTGACTAGTTTTTTTTTTTTAATAATCTTGTCCTTCTATTCTTTTGTCTAGATTGGAACTAGATGGTGTAAGGGTCCCAGATAGTATGTTAAAACCTGCTTTTAACTTTGGTATTTCTTTGATTTTTTATGTTTAAGTGGCTTAATTCTGCTGGTGACTGGGGTAAGAGTATCAGTACAATGAAACTTGGTGAACAAATGGTTTACTTTAATGAAAAATGCTGACTGGTTTTCTGTTTCTATAAGAGATGAAGAATTGGCACTAGAAAGAGTTCGAAAGATGTATTTGACTCGATTGTTGTCACCCTTTGATTTATAGTGGACAATATAGGGTTCAAAGTAACTTCTCTGAGTGTGTTATTCATTATATGCTGACATGTTATGTTCACCTGGCAGCCAATGCAAGTGCTCTTAAAGTCAGCTGCGAGCTTCTTCGCATATTTGTTACAGGTTTGCACCTCTGAAAAATGCTGCACCTCTGAAAAACTATTTATGCTGTGGAAGCAATTCCATTTCTGGATTTTAACTGATTTCTCTTATAGAGGCTATTCAGCGCTCTGCTTTTATTGCTGAAGCGGAGGATGGTACTGTCATCGAGCCCACCCACCTAGAGCGTGTGTTGCCACAGCTGCTATTGGACTTTTGAGGTACCCCTTAGAGCCTCCAAATCCATTTACCTGGTTGAATGCATTTGTCTAAGCCTATGAACACACGCAGCTTCTACATCAGCTAAACTTGGAAAGCAAAAGGCTAGATTTCATCATACACATGATATTTTTCTTGTTTGCTGTAACACGGACTCTGAACTGATAACTGTTTATACTGGCATGTAGCCCTGTTCATGGTTCGCCAAAATCGGCTACCTGCCCGCACCTAAACCTCGATGGAACCATAACACGGATTGAATTGGTTCGCGTGTCCAAACCGAGTAAGCATGGGTCGATCCGTTGGTTTGCCGTTTCAACTTGATAAACCCAGAATCAGATGCAAGGAATGATGAAAAGGAAAAGAAGAAGAGGCAATTCAGCCTGTTCGGCTGGTACACAAGACTACTGTGTACTAGTTTGTTTCGGCTGGTTTTGATTGATTCAATAGTGTTATGGGAGAGAGAATAAGCTGAAACAAGCTGAGACAAGCCGAACATGGCGGCAAAGATGTCGCGTGAGGCCACGGTCGCTGCAGCTAAAAAGCAGCTGCTACTACCATCTGCCGCTGCTAGTACAGTGTTTCACTGAGACAATAACAGCAGCAGCTGCAGCAGCTAGTAAAACAGCTGTGCCAAACACCCTAGAAGCTGAACCTGATACCATTGTTACTTATGAATATATCCATCCATTGTTGTTGTAATTCTATAAACTTGTTGGAATTACGAAGCACATACGGTCACTTGTAGTTATCGTGTTCCTACGGTGTTTGACACAACCTAAAACACAGCAGAGTCGTCATAAAAATATTGATATATTAAAATCTAATAATATAATAGTAGTACTAGTAATAATAATAAACAATATATATTCTATATCTACATATCTATAATATTAAAGTGTAAAAAAAGTTTGGATCATCGTGTCTAACTTTCTCACTAGTCTGTCCTTTGCACTCCTCTTTTGTCCTTTGGATTCCTGTTCCCGCGCTCTCACCCTTTGAATCATGCGTCCTTTGCGCTCCTCTTTTGTCCCTTGGGTTCGTCTTCCTGCGCTCTCACCCTTTGGATCATCATCTCCCTCTCACTCTTATTTTTTTTAAAAGTTTGGAGATACAAAATCTTTATTGGCGTCACACCACTAGTGTCATGGTATGTGAGCCCCTGCGCTCACCTGCTTTAAGCTTGGTGTCACATCGCTTGTGTCATGGCTTGGTCATCTGAGCCCTAGCTCTTACTCTAAGTTTAGAGCTGCAAAGCCTTCATTGTTTTCACCTCACTCGTGTCGTGGCTTGGCTACCTGAGCATGTACATTTTGTGGCGCGTGTACAAACATGTGGCTCGCCATCCATCTTTCTTAAACTTACAAAAGATGCACACAATAGCTACCTACTTAACGGTCAATTTCCCGTATGAGATTAATCCTTAAATATATTTGATTTAAAGTTGGGCTAAACCTAATTAAATTTAACAAAAATAGCTAGCAAATTATAGGTACAAACACCACACAACAAATTATATGCCCCATTGTAACGAATGGGTATATTTGGTTCGTAATAGTAATGGTTATTGTCGTTGCTATTCTAAACTTGTCCGAACCACGAAGCGCCAACAGTCACTTGTAGTTTTCTTCTTATATAAAAAAAAATTAAAGACGCTGGTTTTTGTCGACAGCGCAGCACTGATCCAAGCATGAATGAACAGAGATATCCTTTTTTTTTTGGAAGAGACAGGAGGGGATTTTAGGCCCCTACTGAGAATATATCAAAAAGGATTTGAAAGTACAAAAACAAATATAAAGGGGACAGCTTAGGCTGTGGAAAAAGCTAAAGGTAGGGCTAAAGAAGCAACCTAGGCCCGGTTCGTTTTCCCGGGAATCACCCTCGGGAAGAATTTTCGGCTGGAATCGTTAGTCAATTTGTATAAGTTTTTGTTAGCTGGAATGATTCCGGGTGTCATTTTACTGAAAACGAACGAACCCCTAGGGGACTAGAAAGGAGATCCCATATTTATTTATATCATATATCAAGAAACGACACCTCTTCTTTTTATTTCCTTATGATAAATGACAGGATTTTCACGGTCTCTTAGATTTAGGGCGCATGCAAAGTTTTGCTGCAGCGGCAAGTTGGCCAAGCTCTCTCGCAATCCTCGCTCGTCGCATAACAATTGTCTTGTGAACAGCAGTAGCAAACAGCTTCAGATATTGCACCCTTTTCGCAGGTCTGTTTCTGGCATGGGCACAAATCAACAACATTCCGAGCTGCATGCACATAAGGGCATTCACTTAAACAATTAGGTAAAGTAAACCTAACTTTACAGTACTTTAAGGTTGTTTCTATGTTTCTCGAACTGGACACTTGGGAACCATTTATATTTACTGAAAACTACTTCCTTCAAGCAATATATTTAGAAAAAACTAAAATATCTTATAATTTAAAATAGAGGGAGTAATAAGTAATTTTATCCGAATGCGCCTGATCGTATGATGTGTACTTACAGTGTGTAGGAATCATGAAACATCCTAGGATCAGCATCAAGAACAGGACCACCTTGCTTCCTTCCATTATAATTTTCACCATATAAGGAGTTTCTCCAGATCAGAGATTAATGTATGTATATGTGTTTGACTACCGAATGCTTGCAGCAAGGTTCATATATATATATATATATATATATATATATATATATATATATATATATATATATATATGTGAAAGATAACTATCTATATCTAGCAAGAAGTGATAATAGTTAGCTGCTAATTGCTAATAGGTCATAACTAATAACTAGCTGGTTTGGTCAAAACGGGTTTAACTAATAGTTTTTAGCTAATTGTTAGCTAATACCTAACTAATAACTATCTTACTAGTTGGACCAAACCAGCTAGTTATTAGTTAGGTATTAGCTAACAATTAGCTAAAAACTATTAGCTAAACCCGTTTTGATCTAGAGGAGCTAATTATTACACAGCTAACTAGCTATTAGTTGCTTGGATCCAAATAGGACCTATATTGGGTCAAATTAAGGTTCCATTTGGATCTATTAGCTACTAATAGTTAGCTAGCTAATAATTCACAGCTAATACTCCCTCTGTCCTAATATATAAGGCGTAACTATTTTTTATTCGTGACACATAGTATAAGGCGTGCTCTGTGTAGATGCACATACATCGATGCAGTAGTACTAGTGTTGATAGAGATAATTAAATACGTTCCTTAGTCTTTAAACCAGAGGTGGTTGTTACGCCTTATATACTAGGATGGAGGGAGTATTAGCTGCCATTAGTTAGTTGGGTATACAACAAACAATTAGCTACATACTTGGATCTAAGCAACTAATTAATAGCAGCTAACTATTAGCTCCTTGGATCCAAATAGTTAGCTGAAATTAGCTCTATTCAATCCAAACACCTTAGCTAATAGTTCAACTAGTAGCTCAAGATGAACTATTTAGCTAATAAGAAATTATTAGCCACCATTATTTAATTAAATACTCCTCCATCCATTCCAAATTAGCTGGTTTTCTCCCAACTAGCAGCTAATATTTAGCTTTTTTAGTCCAAATAGATCCTAAATCAAGATGGATATAAGTGCGGGATCGCCATCTGGATTCAGGAGGCAAGCATGATTTGTTTTTGGACAAGAAGACTAGACGAGCCATTTTTTATTCCATAAGTGGCACTGTGGCAGCATTCGAGTAATAGCTTAGATACATATTTCATATGAAATGCCTCGAAACATTCTTTACCGGGGCCCGTCGATCCAAATACCTCGGCTAATGGGTCAACTAATATCTCAAGAAGAACTATTTAGCTAATAAAAAATTATTAGCTGCTGCTATTTAATTTAATACTACTCCCTCATTCCAACTTAGTTTCTGTTTGGATCCATTAGCTGTTAATAGTTAGCTAGCTAATAGTTCATAGCTAATATTAACTACTATTAGCTAATTTAGTCCAACTAGCAGTGAAATAGTTGTTAGTTGTGTTCAACTAACAATTAACTAAATTGTTAGCTAGTTCTGTTTAGATCCAAATAAGCTAATTATTATCAGCTAACGACTATCTTTAGGATCTAAACAGGACCTTAGCTGGTTTTCTCCCAACTAGCAGCTAACATTTAGCTTTCTCAATCAACAGAGCCTAAATCTAGATGGATATAAGTACAGGGCCGCCATCCATCTGGATTTAGGAGACAAGCATGATTTATTTGGTTTGTCAGACAAGCTCACAAGCACATCGTTTGTTGCCTTGGATAGATTGAGCTATCTTGTTTCTATCTCACCCTTGTGTTCCATCTAATGCAGCTCAGGCGCTCGAGCTGCTTCTCCACCCCATCCCAGAACATCATGAGTAGTGTTTTTTTTAAAAATTTTTTTTGTCAAATTGGAACTAGATGGTGTAAGATTCCCAGATAGTATGTTAAAACCTGCTTTTAACTTTGGTATTTCTGTGTTTTTTATGTCTAAGTGGCTTAATTCTGCTGGTGACTCGGGTAATAATATCAGTAAGATGAAACTTGGGAAACAAATGGTTCTTTAACAAAAAATGCGGACTGGTTTTCTGTTTCTGTAACTATAAGAGATGAAGAATTGGTGATAGAAGAGTTCGAAAGATGTATGTGACTCAGTTGTTATCACTCTTATGTTCACCTGACAGCTAATGCAAGTGCTCTTAAGGTCAGCTGCGAACTTCTTCGCATATTTGTTACAGGTTTGCACCTCTGAAAATTGATGCATCACTGCAGGCTCTAATTATGCTGGGGAATCATATGCATTTTTGTACTTTAACTGAAATTTCTCTTTCAGAGGCTATTGAACGCTCTGGTTTTATTGCTGAAGCGGAGGATGGTACTGTCATCGAGCCCACCCACCTAGAGCGCGTGTTGCCGCAACTGCTCTTGCATTTTTCAGTACCCCCGCGTAGATGTCCAGATGCATCAGCAGAATCGTATAGCTGCCCAATGTCTTGTAAACACACGCAGCTTCTAGTTCTACATCAGCTAAACTCGGAAAGGAAAAAGCTAGATATCATCATACACATGATATTATTTTCTTGTTTGCTGTAACATGGACTCTGAAATGGTGACTGTTTATACTGGCATGTATCGCTGTTCATCGGTTCGCCAAAATCGCGTGTCCAAACCGAGTCAACATGGGTGGATCCGTCGGTTTGCGGTTTCAACTTGAGCAACCAAGAATCTGATGCAAGGAATGATGAAAAGGAAAAGAAGAAGAGGCAATGGCTGCAAAGATGTCGCGTGAGGCCACGGTCGCTGCAGCTAAAAAGCAGCTGCTACTGCCATCTGCCGCTGCTAGTACAGTGTTTCACTGAGACTAACAGCCGCAGCTGCAGCAGCTAAAACAGCTGTACCAAACACCAAGCTGAATATCCATTGTTGTTGTATAACTCTATAAACTTGTTCGAACTACGAAGCACATACGGTTAATTGTAGCTTTCGTGTTCCTAGGGTGTTTGACACAACAAAACACAGCCCGGTCGTCATAAAAATATTGATATATTTAAATCTAATTAAATTAAATATAATAGTAGTAGTAATAATAAACAGTACATATTATAATATTAGAGTGAAAAAAGTCGTATCATCGTCTCAAACTCTCTGCCTAGTCTGTCCTCTGCGCTCCTCTTTTCTCCTTCGAATTCGTGATCCTTTGGATCATCCGTCCTTTGTACTCTTCTTCTGTCCTTTGGGTTCGTCTTCCAGCGCTCTCACCCTTTGGATCATCATCTCGCTCTCAAGCCTTCATCGGCGTCACACCACTAATGTCATGGCATGTGAGCCCTTGCGCTCACATTTATTGCTTTAAGCTTGGCGTCACATCGCTTGTGTCATGGCTTGATCATCTGAGCCCTGGCTCTCAACCTTAGTACTCTAAGTTTAGAGCTGTAAAACCTTCATTGGTGTCACCCCACTAGTGTTGTTGCTTGGTTGCCTGAGCATGTACATTTTGTGGAGCACGGACGAACATGTGGCTCTCCATCCATCTTTCTTAAATTTACAAAAGATGCACACAATAGCTAACTATTTAACCGTGATCCTTAAATATATTTGATTTGAAGTTGGGCCAAACCTAATTAAATTTAACAAAAAATAGCTAGCAATTTATTATCAGTACAAACACCGCACAACAAATTATACGTCCTGTTGCAAGATATGGGTATATTTGGCCAGTGGCGTAGCTAGGATTCATAGCTATGGTGGTCCATAACTAAAATTTTGTTTGACCCGTAAAGACGGCGTACAAGTATATATATTATGAAACACAACCAAGATAAAAAAGGACATATAAACCTTGTAAAATAGAGGACTATAGCTTTTGTAACGTAGATTTTAGCTATATTACGTACTAGTTGAAGTATAGTATGCCACTACTTCTTTGATGCATAATTTTGAAAAAGGGAAACAATATCACCACTCCTCTTCATGTTTCAACAAATATGCAAGAGAATTATATAACATTTCAATCTACATTGTTCCTCGATAATTATCATACATCTACAAATATATTGTTTAATCTACATTGTTCCTCGATAATTATCAGACATGTTAAATTAAAAATATGTTATTGAATTTACTTTCGTTTTGTAAGTAAAATTAACGTCTGTATATTATAAGATTTTATACATGATTAAGAGGAGTCGTTGCGATGAGATCGCGAAAGGCCCCTTAAAGTCCTAAAGTCCTGGGACCGGCACCGGCAGCACCGCAGCAGGCTAATTGGCTCTGGCTTAGCAGTTGTCAGTTTTGTCTTTACCTCAGGATTTAGATGCACGTATCAGCTGGGCAGCTGCTCAGCGTTTGCCGTCGTGGAGTCCCAGATGACCGATGGCTGCACTCGCCATCGCACAGCGTCGCCCGCCCCCAATGGCTTCACAGCATGGCCGCATGGAGAAGAATAGAAAGGGGCGGCGGGGCGAAGTCTACGCGAATACGCGAACTCTCACGATGGGCGATGTCTGAAGGCAGTACGCAGAAGGCCGAGGGGGGACACAGGCTGATCTCTCCAGTCCCAACTCTACCGATGAGCTTTGGTTGGGTTGAGCGCAGGGTGGTCCACGGACCACAGGGACCACCCTGTAGCTCCGCCCCTGTATTTGGCGAATATACCCATTTGGCAAAGTATCCATTTGGTGCCAGCGCTACCAACCCTGCACAGCGGGTGGGCTTGGTCGGCGGGGGGATCTGTGTGGCATCGTGGCTGGAGTGGGTGCCCTGCGCGGCGTCGTGGCTGGTGTGGGTGCCCTACGCGGCTTCATGGCTGGTGTGGGTGCGGTGGCCCGCCTCGGGGGTGCCATTCGATGCACGTGGTTCTAGGTGAAAGCAGGCTCTGTTCGGTTAGTCTATAAGCCGTTTTTACTGATCTGTACGACTGATTTATTAGGAGAGAAAAATATTATACCATAGCTGATAAACCGGCTTATAAGCCGGCTTATAATGGCAACCGAACAGAGCCTCAGCCTGGCTTTGGCCGGGCGGACAACGGTGACGCCTCGGGCGCCACATACCTCCTTGGAGGCGTCGTTGATGAACCACATGCTTTGCCGCCAACAACACCGGATTCTGGGCGTAAGCCCTTCCTTAGAAGCCTCTAAGGCCAACGGCGATGGCGTCCATGGGGATACCATTGGGCGTCATCCCCTTCCTGAAGGCGTCGCTGAAGAATCACTCACGGCTCCTCGCAAATGCACCCATCATCCATGGTTCCTGTTGTGCCGTCGCCCCCTGGTGGAGTCCCTTGCTGTGCATGTGTGTGCATTTGTTCTACTCGCATCAGTCTATCGTGCAACGCTTGACCTCGCCGTCGTCATCTGGCTTTTGTAGCGGATGCTTTGCCGCTACTGTTCTCTGGCAGATACTTTGCCACCGTTGTTGTTGGTCTCCTCTTTAGCAGATACTTTGCTGCCAGGAGTGTCAAGGCCGCTCCCCTCTACGGATACTTTGCCGCAGGAGGCGTCTTCGTTTCTTCCTCGGTGGATGCTTGGCCGTTGGTGGAATCTATGTCGGATACTTTGCCGCCGTTGGCTCGTTGGTCCCCTCTCTAGCAGATCTTTTCTGTCGAGAGCGTGTGAGCCCATTTCTTGGTGGATACTTGGTCGCCATGGTTGCTTGGTCTTCTTTGGCGGATGCTCTGCCGCGCATTGTTGCCGGATGCTCCATTGTCTTCTCTGGGTGGATACTTTGCCACCATGGCTTTGTCTTGTAGGCAACCTTTGCGTTGATTTCTTTTATTGCAGGCACAGTTATAGGTCTTGGGTGTTGAGGACAATCGCGCTCTTTCTTCTTCTTCTTTTCTTTTTTTCTTTTTTTTCTTGTTCATATGTTTATTCCAGATCACTCACCACTAGCTTAGTGGTTTGTAATATGTGCTATGAGGGTTCTCTCGTAGCTGTGTCGTGTAATTCACTCCTCTTAATGAAAAACGTGCTATATTCCCCGATCGCTAAAAAAATTATATGGGTATATTTGTTGGTAATAGTAATGGTTATAGTCGTTGTTATTCTAAACTTGTCCGAACCACGAAGCGCCAACAGTCACTTGTTACTTGTAATTTTCTTCCTATATAAAAAAAATAAAGTCACGCTGGTTTTTGTGGACAGCACAGCACTGATCCAAGCATGAATGAACAGGTATATCTCATTTATTTATATCATATATCAAGAAACGCCACCGCTTCTTTTTATTTCCTTAAGATAAATGACAGGATTTTCACGGGCTCTTAGATTTAGGGGGGCAGCGGCAATCTCTGTAGCAATCCTCGCTCGTCGCATAACAATTGTCCTGTGAACAGCAGTAGCAGACAGCTTCAGTTGATCCCTTTTGGCAGGTCGCGATCTGGCATGGGCACACATGAACAACATTCCGAGCTGCATGCACATAAGGGCATTCACTTAAACAATTAGTTAAAGTAATAAACCTAATTTTTACAGTTCTTTAAGGTCGTTTCTCTGTTTCTCAAATTGGACATTATGGAAACAATTTATATTTATTGAAAACTACTCCCTTCGGTGTCTAGATGTACAGTAAAAGTAATATATTTAGAAAAAAACTAAAATATCTTATAATTTAAAATAGAGGGAGTAATAAGTAATTTTATCCGAATGCGCCTGATCGAATGATGTGTACTTACAGTGTGTAGGAATCATGAAACATCCCAGGATCAACATCAAGAACAGGACCGCCTTGCTTCCTTCCATCGTAATTTTCACCATATAAAGAGTTTCGCCAGATCAGAGATTAATGTATGTATATATGTTTGACTACCCAAGGGTTGCTGCGAGGTTCATATATACCCCTATGTATATGTCAAATATAACTATCTATATCTAGCAAGAAGTGATGAACCGGTACAGTACAACAATTACCTACTTGGATCCATTAGCTGCTAATATGTCATAGCTAATATTAGCTAGCTGGTTTGGTTCGACTAGTAAGATAGTTATTAGTAAGGTATTAGCTAAAAACTATTAGCTTGACCTGTTTTGATCTAGAGGAGCTAATTATTACAACTAACTATTAGTTGCTTGGATCCAAATAGGACCTACATTGGGTCAAATTAATGTTCTATGTGGATCTATTAGCTACTAAAAAGTTAGCTAGCTAATAATTCACAGCTAATATTAGCTACTATTAGTTAGTTGGCTATTTAACTAACAATTAGCTAAATATTAGCTAGACCTGTTTGATCCTAGCAGCTAACTATTAGCTCTTGGATCCAAATATTAGCTGAAATTAGCTCTGTTCAGTCCAAATACCATAGCTAATACCCCTCCGTCCCAAATTATAAGTCGCTTTGACTTTTTTGATACATCCATTTTGCTATTTATCTAGATATAATATATGTCTAAATACATAACAAATTCTATGTACCAAAAAGTCAAAGTGACTTATAATTTAGAACATAGGGAGTAGTTCAACTAGTAGCTCAAGATGAACTATTTAGCTAATAAGAAATTATTAACCACCATTATTTAATTAAATACTACTCCCTCCATTTTAAATTAGTTGGTTTTCTCCTAATGAGCAACTAACATTTAGCTTTCTCAATCAACAGAGCCTATATCTATCTAGATGGATATTAAGTGCAGGACCGCCATCTGGATTCAGGAGGCAAGCATGATTTGTTTTTGGACAAGAAGACTAGACGAACCATTTTTTTTGATTCCATAAGTGGCAGCGTTCGAGTAATAGCTTAGATGCAGAATTCAGATGAAATCTCTCGAAACATTCTTTGCCGGGGCCTGTCGATCCAAATACCTCGGCTAATAGGTGAACTAATAGCTCAAGATGAACTATTTAGCTAATAAAAAATTGTCAGCCGCCACCAGTTAATTAAATGATATTCCCTCATTTCAACTGAGGTCATGTTTTGGATCCATTAGCTGCTAATAGTTCATAGCTAATATTAACTATGATTACCTAATTTGGTCCAACTAGATCTGTTTAGATCCAAAGGAACTAATTATTATCAGCTAACTACTGTCTTTAGCATCCAAACAGGACCTTAGCTGGTTTTCTCCCAACTAGCAGCTAACATTTAGCTTTCTCAATCAACAGAGCCTAAATCTACAGCTTGCTCTTCCCGTGGCCCATTCTAGAACCACACCAAACGGATTACTATTCTACTGTGAGTGGTAACTATGCAGAAATAAACAAAAAGAATATGTAGCCTATTGGAAAGAGTCTCCAGCAAAAGAAAAAAAAAACAATGACCATCACCTGAGGTAACACGAAATACAGTGGTGCTATATTCTGAGCCTCAATTCCATGCAGAGAATAACATATAACGTGCTGCAATAGCACAAAATATAGTGGACAATGTACTTCATGCACACAGACACCAGACACATAAACCCTGATGCTCCCAATCACATGAAACCACTCTCTCGACCCTGACAGGTGGCCCCACCACTCCTAAGGACCAGAAGCACCCCCCACCCCCCACACACACTCCACTCTGCTGAGGCCTAATCTAGAAACTTCAATCCCTTCGGGATCCCGGACTTTTTCCATTGAATAGGTAAGTCATGGGGATATCATTATAATTGTCATTCTAGTTTTACTGGAGGTTCTCTACTCCTGGGTTTTGCTCTCCCTTACTTCCAAAAGAGCCTAAAAGGGGCCCACAAGCCAGTCAGCTAGAGAGGCGAGTCAAAAGAGCATTGACCACGCGACTTGTTACGTTTTTTGAATATCCATTGTTGTAGTTTGTATTCTATAAACTTCTTGGAACTACTCATACGAAGCAAATACGGTTACTTGTAGTTTTCGTGTTCGTATGGTGTTTGGCACAACAAAATACAGCCCAGCCTTCATAAAAATATTGATATTCTAATCAAATTAAACTTGATGATGATGATGATGATGATGATGATGATGATGATGATGATGATGATGATGATGATGATGATGATGATGATGATGATGATGATGATGATGATGATGATGATGATGATGAATGATGATGATGATGATGATGATGATAATAATAATAATAATAATAATAATAATAATAATAATAATAATAATAATAATAATAATAATAATAATAATAATAATAATAATAATAATAATAATACAATGTAAAAAAAGTTATTATTATTATTATTGTTACTCCATATCTATATATCTGAAAAAAGTTTTTCCCTGTCTCTAGCTCTCTCCCAAGTCTGTCCTTTGTACTTTTTTTTTCTCGAATACGCAAAAGGTTTGCGCATCATTGTATTAAGATCGAGAGATTTGAGTTTTGAGGCTTTTACCTATTTGCCATTAAAAAAGTTTGAAATTACGCACAAGCCATTAAAAAATTGAGCTCCCACGAGTGCCATCGTTCTAAACTTCTTTGCTCTCCAAGCTATTCCGTCCGTTTTTCTATTTAACGGTGTCAAACATGATGTAGACTATGCCCGATCTTCCGAAAGGTGTGATAGCATCGATTGGTGGAGACTCGACATTCACGATCTAGGCTTCGAACCAAGATTGATTCGAACCCCCGCAACCGTTACACCACTGCTCCGTTGGTTATCAACCATGCGAACACGATTGACCTCGCTGAGAAGGCTTTCCTGCAAGCGAATCGAGAACACAAGCAAGAACGGGATGAACGCAATCTGAAATTGCAAATAAATATGAGGCTTATGAAATCAAGAAGGAGTTCAAGTCTTTATTCGAAAGGACTAATCGCCATAGGCGAACAAGATCAAGAACTGGGGCCCTGGTTCACAGCAAGCGGCCTTGGCGGCGACAGCTGCAGCAAAACGATGTCTGTTTCACGAGGAAATCAAGAACTAAACAAAACCCCAAACTCTAAGGAGAGCGACGACTGGTATTTATAGAGTCTTGGGCGTCACCCCCCTGGATGCGCCCCCAAATGGGCCCAAACACGATACATGGTCCAACGGACCAAAAGACGGTGTCACAGCACCCTGACAGATTCTGGACGCTGATTTGTTTCGACAATTTCTGTTGATTCCGAAGGGCTTTTG